>NC_059428.1:15194055-15211948 GCF_021028975.2 Sphaerodactylus townsendi | reverse complement strand
GCTCCCAGCCTCTTTTCACTCACCACCCATTCCCCCCCATCCCGTTCACTCACGTGTAAGTTGAGGGGAGCTTTTTCAGCACAAAAAAAATGTGCTGAAAAAGTAGACTGATACACGAGTATATAAGGTATCTATCAGTGTATGTAGGTTGTCCTGTATACTGTGTGGCCCAATTGTTGGTTTGGTTCATGGATGAGTAAGACATCTAGTAATTGTAGTTTTCCCTCATTTTCTTTTTCCACAGTAAATTGGATGTTAGGGTGGATACCATTAGTATAGTCCAAAAATTTGTTTAGTTCTTCTTCTCCGTGGCTCCAAATTGTAAATGGGTCATCCACATGACGAAACCATATAGTGGGCTTTTTTGGTGCTGTTTCCAGGGCTTGTTCCAAAGAATTCCACTGCAGCCTAAGGTGAAGAACCTCCATCCAAATGAATTAGTCCTCTTATCTTTTGGCCAGTACATACAATAAGGGCCAGAGAACCACTTTTGCTGCTCTGAATTCCAGGGAGGAAGGGCAGGATATCAATGCAACATCAAAAGAAATATAAATGCAACATCAGAAGAAATAACTTTGTTTATCAAAAGGTTGAGTGCTTTGGAGGTAAATGCACAGTGGATCCTGCACACTCTAGTGACTGGAAGAACCAGTTGCAGATCCCAGAAAATTTAGGAGAAGAGCATGTTGACACTCTTCTAATTCCCCAAATTATACGCCCAAGGCATTTCTCCTTGGCATGTATCTGGGAGGCCAAAGATCCAGTAAGCCATTAATCAAAGAGTCATGAAATTGTTTTTAAACCTGAAATGCTGAAATAACAAACACTGTAACTATTCGTGACAATATACTTCCCTGTTGTGGTATCTGTCAGCTATCAGACTTGAGTGGGAAGGCATTACTGATAATACTGACCAACTCAATAAATATATGTGGATTTATTTATTTATTTTTACATATACATTCTGCCCTACCCCCATAGGGTTCAGGGTGGCTTACAATGGCATAAAGCCTAAAATCACACATAAAATTCATATAATCAATAAAAACAAATCATAAAACCATTTAAAACTATCCAGCTAAATACTCCCGATGACAAGACACATTGTTTCTCCCATGGGAGGCTCAGGGGAGATAGCGTAATTGGGAAACATCAAGCTGGTGTTACCACAGTTTGCCAGGTAACAATAAGTTATTTCAGCACAGCAACTTAATGGGGTGCAGGAAGCAGGCGTTCTTCAAAGCAAAAAGTATTTTATTGCAAGTGGTGGTCACAGCTCGGTCAGGAGAGAATCGCCCCTTGCAACGCAGTGCAAGAACTTTTATTCGCAAACTTCAAAGGGGGCAAAGGGAAGGTGCGGGGGGTGAGTCCCTCACCTAAAAACACCAATCGTGGAACAAGACAGTTCAAAAACAAGATACAGTTACACTTTTCTGAATGGGAGTCCCAAATCCTGCTGTCAGGCGTCTTCTCGCGAGATCTCGCAATGGTGCTGAACGGAAAGCAGATAAGGTTTTATTCATAAAATCCAGGTTGCTCGCTATCGCACTCAGCTGATCCTATTATCAGCTGACTGTTTCCTTCAGTAATGCCCTCAGGCTCCCGCTTCACTTTGCTGTAACAAAGAAAAGTTCAAACTGTCCAATGGTGGTCCCTGCACGTCTTCCAACGGCTGGGGGACCTTTGGGTGCTGGCTACAGATGTGATTTGCAAATCCAAAGAGGGTCTTTGTCCTTATCAAAGAGTCAGCTGGGCGTTGGTCTAAGCTGCATTCCGGAGCCAACTTCCTTGTCCCTTAATATCAACCTTTCTGGCCACTGCTTTGGCCATCAGACACAAATTTCAAAAACAACATTTCTAAACTTAAACCTAAGAAAACCTTAAAGGATAAACCCACATACTTATACTTATAGGCAAGACGTTACATATGCCTATTGGCAGGGCTTGCTTAAAACAAATATAGCCTTAACCTAACTGAAGAACCTTGTTAAACTAAAATCCTAAACTGCAGGCATAAACTCAACTAAAAGGGGCTTTTATTACATCCTAGAATGACACAAACACAAGGGAAACCATATAGCATTGGCACACACATACAAATACATTCTTTGTGAACCTTATGGAGGCATCTGAACCACACAAGTTTCCGTGTCTGGCCATGGAGCCAGTGTAGCCAGGCAACCTGACTTCAGGAAAATATTCTGTTTATTTTCCTGGTTGTAACAGTCCCTTCTCTCCTGGGCTATTCATGTCCTGGGTGGGGCCCAGGGCATGGATGCCCAGGACCAATTCATGTGGGCATGTAAGTCAAAGACATGGTGTGAACAAAATTTCAAAGGCAGCAAAGGGAATTATATACTGTCGCTAAATGGGGCCAGAGTGGCTTCAGGCAGCCAAGTTTCCAGGAGGGAAAGCAGGTAGGCAAGGCACTTTTATTAGGCTCGACTACTGGGGATCAAGGTTGGGGCAGTAGGGTGCTCTGAGGCAGGGAAAACTTGCAAAACCCGGAGGATCCGGCAAAACGGGGTGAGTCAGAACGATTGTAAATCCACCGGGAGCTCGGGAGGGAAACAGCTGTGGCTGGCAAGGCGGGGTTCAGAGGTGGTCATCTTCTGGTGGCAGCTGGTCACAGCGAGCGCTCATGCTGGCAAAGCGCAAAAGTTCAGCCAAAGGAATCCAAGCAAGCTGGTGGGGTTGGGGTCCATCAAGCAGGCGCGGAGCTGTCAGCCATCTGTCAGTGGGGTGCTGTCCAAGCATCCGTGGCAGCAGTGTCCCCCCTCTGATACTTTTCCACCTGTGGCGTCGTCCTTCCACGACTTCACTCTCTTCACCGGGTAGAACAAACAGGGTTCCTTTCGCACTGGCTTCTCTGATGTTTTCAAAGCTCAGTCACTGGGGAAACAGGCAGGGCAGCAGCTTCAAAAGGTCTTCCTGGTAGCTCTGCAGGGTCTGGCTGTGGACAAGGGCATCAGAGGAGTCATCTTTCTGTCATCAGCTCATGGCCATTTCAAGGAGAATCTTTCTCTGCATGGCAGTCAGAGTCTGGTCGCATCAGGTTATTTGAAGTTGGGATCCGGGCAACAGCAGAGCCTAGAGCACCCTAGACAGCTATCAGGGCAGAAAGGGAGTAGAGTGCCTGGAATACCTCGTGCAGACTGGGAACAATAGCAATATAAGGCCATACAGTTTAAAACCAGAGGTGAAGACATAGGGGTGTGTGTGTCAAGCTGTCGCCATTACAGCAAGCTTGTGGCAGCAAAGCAAAGAGGAAAGGTGCAGGAGACGGGAGTTTCCTTGAAAGCAGGGAGGTTTCTTTATTTAGAGCAAGATCTGAGGTTCTGGGGCCTCTAACCCCAAAGCAGAACCGAACTCGATGCAGGCAGAAGTTCCATGGGACTCTAACCCCGAACAAAACCTGAGTTCAGAACTAAAACCTAAGATCTGGGATTCCGGGGGCCTCTAACCCCCATCAGAACCTGGGGCCTCTAACCCCAATTAGAACCAGGGGCCTCTAACCCCAATCAGAACCTGAACCCAGTGCTCCGAGAATCTCGTCTTCTGATCCTGGACCGTAGCTCTTGTAAAATTGTGCATGGAACAAGAACCGGACAGTTGAAGCATTGGGGATACATGAACAAGAAGCAGAGACAGTATGGGCAGAAGGGCAAACAATAACATGGGGAGCTGGCTTCAGTCGCATCATCAATAGACGTCAATATATCAATCCAAGCCTCCCTGGTGGGTAGGCGGGCTTCCAGGAACTGTGGGTATGCATACCTAATTTTTCAAAATAAATCTCGAAAGGGTCATTTACACTGAACACAACACACTTTAAATGAGCGTGGACCTGCAGACACATGTCAATTACAAAGCAGAAAACAGGGAGGAGATCTGTGGCGATACAATGTTGCCCCCACCCTAACTGGGGAGGCGGATCTAACAGGGCTGCTCAGCTGTTTGAACTGAAGCTGGGCATGCTCAGGATGACGCTGGCCTGAGACCGCTCCCTAGGGGGCAGTTTTGGCCATGCGTCCGTCTGCGGCTTCCTGCCACCTGCCGCTGCCTCTTGACTAAGCATCCTGCAGAGTGGCGTCTGCTTTTCTTTTCTTTTGATGATTTAACTTTAACCCCTGGGCCAAATTAGTCGCACTTCTTTTCATTATTGTTTATAGTTTTAGGGAGGACCTGAGCCAATTAGGTCCTCCCGGCTATTATTGTCCAAAAATAGAAAAATCACCCTTTCCCATGCCCATCTCCAGTTCCCAACACACCAAAGCATCACCCACCTGAACAGAGCCACCTCTTGGAGTCTGTAGCACAGCGGACATTTTGAACAAGCAGGGGGTGTACGGCTGTTGCCATTTCATCCATGTGGTGACTCAACTGAGAGAACCGGTGTAACCAAGAATCCATTCCTGTTAACAAAGAATCGATGCCTGTTTTGCTTGGGACCTCGCCTCCCAGCCCAAATTCCAAGTGTACAGAAGCATCACCTTTACAAATGCGGTCGTGTACCCCCCCCTCTATTTTGTATTTCCCTTCTGGAGTTCCTTGGGGAAACAAGGGTATTGATTCTTCTTCTCTGTTTCCTGGGCAAGGCATTCTGGTTTGGCTTCAAACCCTCCTGAATTTTATGAATTTTTAAAATTTGTGTCTGAGATTTTGCATCCCATCTGGAAATGGCAGTCCGGGCCTTCTCCCCCCTCTGGATGCAATAGTTCAGACACAAAATGGCGAACCGGGCAGGCAAAGTCAAAATTTAGAAAACCACAAACCCCAGCATAGCAAATAACACAATCAGGGTCAAAACAACATCAGGATCAGGAGATTGCACAGACAGGGCACCCGATTGCACAGAGAGGGCACCGGAGTCAGCTATAACACTCCCAGGGGTGGAGGAAACTTCAGGGGTGGCCACTGGCTCTCAGGGCACCAAGGCACTTTCGGGAACCAGGGGGCATAGCGCTAGTACTGGCTGGGTAGCACAGACAGTTTCAGGGCAGTCAGGGGCCAGGCATCCAACAAGCACAGTTGGCACAGGGTTGACAACACAAGCCATCTGGGGGCTGGGGAGCTGAAAGCTCTGTCCAGCCTGCTGAATTCTGGCCGGTGCACGGGGCTATCGGATGTGGGATTACAGGGGCAAGATCCTTGGGATCCTGGTGCTGAACTGGACAGATACGGTGCGGAGCACTGAGGGCCATCCCAGAGCTGGCACACTGCCGGGATGGACTCCCCCAAGTCTCAAGCGGGGAGTCAGGTACATGGACAGATCCAGGGGGCAGCATCTAGCGGCCGGGGGGGGGCAGGGGATCTAACAGCTGCTGAACTCTGGGGGGAGAGTGCGGAGGCAACCCAGCTGATCCGGGCAGACCGGGAGCCTCAGCCTTCTTCTTTCTTGAACAGGTGCTATTGTGCTTGTCTCTAAGGGGAGATGGGGAGGAGGCAGGGCTGGAAGGGGATGGGCTGTCGCATCACCTTCCCAGGTATGCCTGGTGGTGAGGCGAAAGGCTTCCAGGTCCTCCTCAATCCTATGCCTTTCATCCTGAAGCTGCAGGAGCACTAAGTCCTGGCATCTAAGGAACCCTATGAGCTCATTCACATCCTTCGGCAGTTGATCGGAAAGGCAAAGGTGGGGCGGAAGGAAAGGAGCGGCAGATAACCCACTCCCAGGGGTTCCGGCCACTGCCTTGCGGTCAGGTCCCTTCTGGTTCCCAGATCCCCCACGGGGGCTGGTTGCAGGCAGGGGACTCCAGGAACCCGGGCTGTCCTAGCGGGAATAGCCGGGGTTCTGCGGAGAGGGATTGGCAAACTGCTGTTCCATAGGCTGGCCTTGGGGGGCGAAACCCAAGCTTTTAACAAACGCAGAGTTGGAGGCAGCCGCACGGTGGGGGCATATCCCTGCCATTGAGCATTGGCCGGGGCTGAAGGTGAGGCAGTAACCTGAAGGGCGGGGCAAGAGCGCCTCCAGTGGCCTCTTTCACGGCAATATGAACATTGATCCGGGTCAATGGGGCTTCGGCGGGGTGCTGGAGGGAGGCCACGTGGCACCCCGCCTCCATTCCATCCCGCTGGGGGATTCCCATTTCCACACATGGGTCCCTTAAGAAACCCTTCCAGAGCCCCCTTTAGGGCTCCTATCACAGCTTCAGGCTTTTCATAAAAGACAGCGGTAGCTACTTCAAGCAGCTTTCCAGGGTCTGCAGTCACATTACTGTCTACCTTGTTCAGTTTCTTTCTAATGTCGGGTGCACTTCCCCCAATAAATACACCATTAAGGAGGGGCCGATTCTTAACATCATCAGGATTCATATCCGTACTTCGCCTACACTCAGTGCGGATACGCTCCATGAAAACAGCAGGAGATTCATCTTTCTCCTGCTTCAGGCTATGCAATTTGGGCAGGTCATTCCTGTGGGGAGCTCCCTTTCTGAAACCAACCAATATAATCTGCCTATAGAGAACTAACCGTTCCTTTCCCATATCTGTATTGGGGTCCCAGCTAGGGTCTTGGGATGGAAAAATCTGCTCTTTAGTGGGTGGGTTTGCCCCTTGCTTCCTGAGTTCTACCTGTTTCTCTGCCTCTTCTCTGCCTGCTCTCATGACTAGGGACCTTTCTTCCACTGTTAAGAATGTTCTCAGTATCTGCTCTATGTCTGCATAAGAGGGCAGGTAAATCTGGAAAATGGATTCCACCAATTGGCTCACTGTGTGGGGGTTGGCCGAATAAGGGCCAACTTCCCGCTTCCAATTGTACAAGTCAGAGGCTGTAAAGGGAACACGCACATAAACTGGAGCCCGTTCGCACCCATCACCAGCTGTGAACGGAGTGGAAACAAGCCGGCTCCTTTCGTGGGGGTGTCTATGCCTACTTGGAGTCTATCTGGGGGGTTGTGGACCCTAGTGGGGTACACATGCGCTTCCTCCGACCAGGGGGGTCGAGGCAGGTGTTGGGGCTTGCAAGCCAGAGGGGCCTGCAGGGGAATCCGTTGCTGCAACTCGGGGAGATGCCCGGGACAGCAAGGGGGAGCCTAGAAGGGAGGAACTCTGATGTTGCTTGGATACCTCCCCCCCGGATATCATCTGCAGTCCCCAGCTCTGGAGGAAAGAGGTCATCCAGTACAAGGCTGTCCATCTTACTCCAGCGTCAGCCAAGCGGTGGAGCAGAAGTTCATGGTCTATTTGTCAAATGCTGTGGTAAGATCTAATAATACCAGCAGTGCAGTCCCACCTTGATCTGGTTGGAGCTGGAGCTCAACCACAATAGTGAGCAGCGCAGTTTCCGATCAGCAAAATTTCCCTCCACACCAAAGACTGCTGCAGACCCATGGGGCACCCCTCAACTTGAGGGGCGCCCAGTGGGCTCATGGCAGGCTACTTGCCCAGCGCTGGCTTCTGCCAGCCTCCCCACCTCTATCAGGGGCCAGCCTTGAGTTGAGAGGCACTTCGATGGGCTGATGGCAGAAGCAGCAGTGGCGTAGGAGGTTAAGAGCTTGTGTATCTAATCTGGAGGAACCGGGTTTGATTCCCTGCTCTGCCGCCTGAGCTGTGGAGGCTTATCTGGGGAATTCAGATTAGCCTGTACACTCCCACACACGCCAGCTGGGTGACAATGGGCTAGTCACAGCTTCTCAGAGCTCTCTCAGCCCCACCTACCTCACAGGTTTTTTGTTGTGAGGGAAGAAGGGCAAGGAGATTGTAAGCCCTTTGAGTCTCCTGCAGGAGAGAAAGGGAGAATATAAATCCAAACTCCTCCTCCTCCTCCTCCTCCTCCTCCTCCTCCTCCTCCTCCTCCTCCTCCTCCTCCTCCTCCTCCTCCTCCTCCTCCTCCTCCTCCTCCTCCTCCTCCTTCTTCTTCCTGGCCTGGCGCTGGCTTCTGCTGGCCTCCCCACTTCTATTGGAGGCCGGTCTCTGATAGACTGGACCCTACCTTCATTGGCCAGTGGCTGAGCGGGGGCGGGGGGACATGGACAGGAGCATGGGGGGCACAAAGGCAGGGATGGGGAGGCCCCCGGAAAAGGTGTTGCCCCTGGACATCATTTCCTTCTGATACCCTCTGTAAACTAGTGTCTTGATTCCTCATTGTGAGTACGCCGCCACATTCGCTCCAGTCGTCTCAGTTCCTGTTTAGTCCTCCTCAGCTCCTCAGTATACCAAGGAGCTGATTTGGACCAGGGATGTAGAGGATGCCATGGTGCAACAATTCCAGTTGCTTTAGAGAGCTTCGTTTCTCAGCTTCCTACCAGCTCTTTGAGAGACTCATAAGTAGGTGATGACTCTTGCAGGATGTTCTGGAACCCCTTGGGGTCCATAAGTCTCCACAGGCAGGCCCAAATATGTGACTTCCTGTGTTATCCTCCAATGTTGTAACTCCCATTGGACAAAATGGGCAGATGCCCAGGGCACCCCCTTGCGGTGGGCGCCAAAAATGCAGGTTCGTTTGTGGAGGGTTTTCTATTTTCAGTGTTTTTTCTGTTTTTGGCCTGCAGGGGGTGCAGTTTTTAGTCTAGAAGCACCAAAAATTAAGAGATTTTTCAGGCGACTTTCCTGAGGCTATCACCCAGGTTTGGTGAGGTTTGGTTCAGGGAGTCCAAAGTTATGGACTCTCAAAGGGGGTGCCCCATCCCCCATTGTTTCCAACGGGAGCTAACAGGAGATGGGGGCTACACCTTTGAGGGTCCATAACTTTGGACCCCCTGAACCAAACTGCACCAAGCTTGGGGGTGCCATCAGGACAGTCTCCAGATGATACCCTGAAATTTTGGTGCCAATACGTCCAAAAGTGCACCCCCTGCAGGAACATCCCAGAAATTTGCCCAAGCATCTTTGTTCTGTATTGAGTTTTCTGAATTGCTGTCAATGGGGAGGGGGGCGGTGGAGGTTGGGGATGGCACATTTCTGAAGGCACAGTCTCAAAACATTCAGGGTCTCATCAGGAGACGGCCCTGATGATAACCCCCAGGTTGGGTGCAGTTTGGTTCATGAGGGGCAAATTATGGACCCTCAAAGTGGGTGCCCCATCCCCCATTCTAAGGAGATGGGGCTACCCTTTTGAGGGTCCATAACTTTGGCCCTCCTGAACCAAAATGCACCAAACTTGGGGGGTAGTATCAGGACAGGGTAGTATCAGGACAGTCTCCTGATGATATGCTGAAATTTTGATGCTGATATGTCTAAAAATGCACCCCCTGCAGGCACCAAAGACCTGGCACAAAAAAATTTTTTGGTCGTGGTGGGGTAGCCGCCATTGGGGGGGGTTCATCCAACTCACATTTTGCCCAGGGCTCCAGTTTGCCTCATTATGCCCCTGTTATCCTCAGCCCACATATCAACTCAATACTTTGTATGATCCAAGGAAAAGGTTGCTTGGAAACTGATCTACTCTCTGGTTGCATCTGTGGGTAAAAAAATGAAACAAAACAGTAAATAAGAGGAATCCACTTTGCTTTACACATCTGAAGTTGACAGTGAAACTCTCAGGAGGGCAAGTGTGCTGAGGGATGTACTATGGCTAAAGTGGCATCAAATGAAAGAACAAAAGAAGGATCCCAAGTCAGGGAATGTAAAAGGGGGGCTAGGTTGAAAAACAGCGGCTTGTCCAGGGTTCCTCAGTGGCAGAGAGGACATTAGACCCTGGGACTGCGAAATCCTAGTCCACATTTCTAAACACGACACCACAATAGCTTTAAGTTCTCCTAAATGTCAAGACGCTGCCAAGAACAAGAAGCTCTTTCCTGGTTCCTCCTTTGGAACATGGGGTAATTTTACAAAATGGGTCATTGTTTTGGCAGGACTTTTGCCAGTGATTTCAGCCCCAGGGAGACTGAGTGGGTTCTTAAAGCACAGGGAGGCTTCAGTGTGCATCATCCCTTAGGAAAGCTACTCCAACGGAGCTTTGAAGGGGACTGTGGCTGAGTCCTCTCTGTCAGTAGTGAGGCAGGAAATGCTGTGTAGAAGAGGACTGGCAAAGGGCCCAACTAGGTGCTGGGACATGCATCCTCTGAGCCTTCTCCTCTTTGCTGCTTTCTTGCCGACTGTTTGGCTGATGGACCTGAAGGCACTGGATGAATTCGTGAACCTTCCTGACCCCCACTACAACTATACCTTCATTAAAAGGGAGATATTGGACTTTTTTAGCATATTAATCTACTATGATACAATCAACATGACTTCCCAGAAGTGGCTGGATGGTAAGTACTAATTCAAGGAATTTATTTATTATTTATTTATTTATTGTATTTGTATACCGCCCTCCCCGAAGGCTCATGATATTTTGACAGCTTTTGGAGTGAGTCCTGGGGCGGGGGGTGTTGGGGGGTGGAGGGGACTCCAGGCTGTCCTCCTTCCCCACCCCTGAAGGCCTCCTGAAGGGGGATAGTTGCAATCTATAGCAAGACCAGGCGATGGGGTGTGGGTGGGCTGGCTCTGCTGCTAGACTCCGCACAAGGAAGGAGAAAGTTGCCGCCCTCCCATTCCTCTCCCTGCTGTCATGGCTGTTCTCTTTGGCCTTTCCCTCAGGCCTGCACTGCACTCTGCTGTCAGTCATTCTGCCCTCCTTCTCGATCACACCAAGCTGGCAGGTAACGGAGGCTACACTGGATTCTGAGAATCCAAACTAAATAAACTGAACACAACCCAACACTGATTGCTTTTTTAATTTGTAAAACTACCATGGTGTTCCCATGAAATTATTTCTGAACACCTGCAAACCTCAGCTTGACTTGAGTACTTTTTTAGCCTACAAGCGAAGAGGACTAATTCATTTGGAGGGGGGATTTCACCCTAGGCTGCAATAGATTTTTTAAAGGAAAAACTGACACCCCCCCCCCAAAAGCTTACAAGCTCAGCCTCATGGTTTTCAAAACTCAGTCCTGGGCTGCAGTTTGTTTGTTTGTTTACTCTTCTAAAAGACTCCACTACAATTAAGTGTTATTCAAATCCTCAGGCCAAATGTTCTGGGGGCAGGTTTCCTGCAGACCTGTCATCTTAAAGTGTGAAGATTTGCCAGAGCTCTTGCTATGGAGGGAGGCCTCCCACAGCCTGATGCCTGCTGCCCATTTGAGTGGCAGCAGGAGGAGGGATTAAAGATCTGCCACCGCTGCCCCGTGCTGATGGCAATGGGTAGCTCTTATTCCTATACCTGCCCGTTGTGATTGGCAGGTTGTACCTAGAAACAGTATAATGACGTTGGCAACTTCACCAACTTCAAACGTCTCCCATGTCTTCACATCCCAACCCGGAAACCCCACTCGAACCCCCTGAAAGCCACTTCCCAGGTGAAGTCTGGTCAAGAAGCACAGTGGTGGCCAATTCCAGGGAATTTACACAGGGAATTTTCTTTCATTTGATCCCACTTGTGCTGGGGGTAGGCCAGACAGTGCTGACTGATGCAGTAGCTGTTATCAGACCAGATGCAGCTGCATGTTAAGAACATAAGAACATAAGAACAAGCCAGCTGGATCAGACCAGAGTCCATCTAGTCCAGCTCTCTGCTACTCGCAGTGGCCCACCAGGTGCCTTTGGGAGCTCACATGTAGGATGTGAACGCAATGGCCTTCTGCGGCTGTTGCTCCCGATCACCTGGTCTGTTAAGGCATTTGCAATCTCAGATCAAAGAGGATCAAGATTGGTAGCCATAAATCGACTTCTCCTCCATAAATCTGTCCAAGCCCCTTTTAAAGCTATCCAGGTTAGGGGCCATCACCACCTCCTGTGGCAGCATATTCCAAACACCAATCACACGTTGCGTGAAGAAGTGTTTCCTTGTATTAGTCCTAATTCTTCCCCCCAGCATTTTCAATGAATGCCCCCTGGTTCTAGTATTGTGAGAAAGAGAGAAAAATTTCTCTCTGTCAACATTTTCTACCCCATGCATAATTTTGTAGACTTCAATCATATCCCCCCTCAGCCGCCTCCTCTCCAAACTAAAGAGTCCCAAACGCTGCAGCCTCTCCTCATAGGGAAGGTGCTCCAATCCCTCAATCATCCTTGTTGCCCTTCTCTGCACTTTTTCTATCTCCTCAATATCCTTTTTGAGATGCGGCGACCAGAACTGGACACAGTACTCCAAGTGCGGTCGCACCACTGCTTTATATAAGGGCACGACAATCTTTGCAGTTTTATTATCAATTCCTTTCCTAATGATCCCCAGCATAGAGTTTGCCTTTTTCACAGCTGCCATGCATTGAGTTGACATTCCCATGGAACTATCAACTAAGACGCCTAAATCCCTTTCCTGGTCTGTGACTGATAGCACTTACCCCTGTAGTGCGAATGTGAAGTTTGGATTTTTTGCCCCTATGTGCATCACTTTACATTTTGCTACATTGAACTGCATTTGCCATTTCTGAGCCCACTCACCTAATTTATCAAGGTCCGCTTGGAGCTCTTCGCAATCCTTTGTGGTTCTCACCACCCTACATAATTTGGTATCATCTGCAAACTTGGCCACCACGCTACCCACCCCTACTTCCAGGTCATTTATGAATAGGTTAAAGAGCACTGATCCCAAAACGGATCCTTGGGGGACACCACTCCTGACATCTCTCCATTGTGAGAACTTCCCATTTACACCCACTCTTTGCTTCCTGTTTCTCAACCAGTTTTTAATCCATAGGAGGACTTCCCCTCTTATTCCTTCATTGCTGAGTTTTCTCAACAGTCTCTGGTGAGGAACTTTGTCAAAAGCCTTTTGGAAATCCAAGTAGACAATGTCCACCGGTTCACCCCTGTCCACAAGCCTGTTTACACCCTCAAAGAACTCTAGTAAGTTTGTAAGACAGGATTTGCCTCTGCAAAAGCCATGCTGACTCTTTCTCAGCAGGTCTTGCTTTTCTACATGTTTTATAATTTTATCTTTAATGATAGATTCTACTAATTTACCAGGAACAGATGTCAAACTGACTGGCCTGTAATTTCCCGGGTCCCCCCTAGATCCTTTCTTAAAGATTGGTGTGACATTGGCCATCTTCCAGTCTTCAGGGATGGAGCCTGATTTCAGGGATAAGTTGCATATTAAAGTGAGAAGATCAGCAATTTCATGCTTGAGCTCTTTAAGAACTCTTGGGTGAATGCAATCTGGGCCAGGGGATTTGGTAACATTTAGTTTATCAATGGCTGCCAGAACTTCTTCCTTGTCTACCACTATCTTCGCTAGTTCCTTGGATTCACCTCCTAATCCTTGGAGGCTGTTCCTTGCTGTTCCTTGGAGCAGCAGTGGCGTAGGAGGTTAAGAGCTCGTGTATCTAATCTGGAGGAACCGGGTTTGATTCCCCGCTCTGCTGCCTGAGCTGTGGAGGCTTATCTGGGGAATTCAGATTAGCCTGTACACTCCCACACATGCCAGCTGGGTGACCTTGGGCTAGTCACAGCTCTTCTGAGCTCTCTCAGCCCCACCCACCTCACAGGGTGTTTGTTGTGAGGGGGGAAGGGCAAGGAGATTGTAAGCCCCTTTGAGTCTCCTGCAGGAGAGAAAGGGGGGATATAAATCTAAACTCTTCTTCTTCTTCTTCTAAGAAGCTTGGTTCAGGTGCAGGAATGTTCCTCACCTCCTCCTGGGTGAAGACAGATGCAAAGAATTCATTCAGCTTCTCTGCAATCTCCCTGCCATCTTTTAGCACACCCTTTGTTCCTTTGTCATCTAACGGGCCTACCGCTTCCCTTGCTGGCTTCCTGCTTTTGATGTACTTGAAGAACTGTTTGTTGCTGGTCTTGATGTTCGCAGCCATGCGTTCCTCATAATCTTTTTTAGCCTCCCTTACAGCTAACTTGCTTCTCTTTTGCCACCATTTGTGTTCCCTCTCATATTCTTCATCAGCCAAACTGGACTTCCATTTTCTAAAAGACATTTTCTTTTTTCGGATAATTTCCTCAACCTCTCTTGTTAACCATGGTGGCTTTCTTTTGGACTGGGTGCTGCCTTTTCTAACCTGTGGAACACATTCCAGCTGAGCTTTTATTACTGTGTTTTTAAATAACCTCTAAGCATCCTGGACAGTTTTGACTCTCTTGATTTTCCCTTTCAGCTTCCTGCGCACTATCCCCCTCATGTTTGAGAAATTTCCCTTTCTGAAGGCGAATGTAACTACATTAGTAGTTGCCACTTGTTCGCATGCTGAGATACTGAATCTGACAGCATTGTGGTCGCTGTTCCCTATCGGCTCAACAACACTGACTTCCTGCACCAGGTCCTGGGTCCCACATAAAATTAGATCTAGGATCACCTCTCCCCTGGTTGGTTCCACAACCATCTGCTCTAAGCCACAGTCATTTAGCATATCCAGGAATGCTCTCTCCTTACTATGACCTGAACATGCATTTTTCCAGTTTATATGGGTATAGTTAAAATCACCCATTATCACTACATTTTTGTTTTTGTTGGCCTCTCTAATTTCTTTTTCCATCTCAGAATCCTCTTGTGCACTTTGGTCTGGGGGACGATAATATATTCCTAATATTATACTGTCCTTCACACCTGGTATTGATATCCACAGTGATTCTGTAGGGGAACCAGCTCCCCTTGCATTGTCTATTTTATGTGATACTATGCTCTCTTTGATGTAAAGGGCAACTCCACCCCCAATGCGCCCTTTCCTATCCTTCCTATAGAGCCTGTAGCCTGGTATAACAGCATCCCACTGGTTCTCCTCATTCCACCATGTCTCTGTAATGCCCACTACATCAAAGTCCTCCTTCAAAACTCTGTACTCTAGCTCCCCCATTTTAGGTCAAATGCTTCTACTATTAGCATAGAGACACCTGTATACCCTGTCTCTGTCCTTAACCTGGGATTTATGTGCTTTACCCTCAAGTCTTTTGCAGACACTATCCCTTGTCACATGCACATTGCTATGTTCCTCGCTTGTATGTGGTTGATTTAGAAAAACCTCCCTCTCTGTCTGCATCCCCATAGATACTGTATTCCGAACCGAAGTCACCTCAGCTCCTGTCGGCTTTCCCCCAGTGATCAGTTTAAAAGCTGTTCTGCCACCTTTTTAATGTTGAGCGCCAGCAGCCTGGTTCCTCTTTGGTTAAGATGAAGCCCGTCCCGTTTGTACAGGCCTACCTTGTCCCAAAAGGTTCCCCAGTTCCTGACAAATCTGAAACCCTCTGCCTTACACCACCTTCTCATCCACGCATTGAGACCCTGTATCTCCGCTTGCCTAGCTCGCCCTGCGCGTGGAACGGGTAGCATTTCTGAGAATGCCACCTTGGAGGTCCTGGACTTCAACCTGTTTCCTAGCAGCCTAAATTTAGCTTCCAGAACCTCCCGGCTACATTTCCCAATGTCGTTGGTGCCAATGTGGACCACAACTGCTGACTCCACCCCAGCACTGTCTAAAAGCCTATCTAGACGAAGCGTGACATCCGCAACCTTCGCACCAGGCAGGCAAGTCACCATGCGGTCATCACGCCTCTCACAAACCCAACTCTCTACATTTCTAATGATCGAATCACCCACTACAAGGAGCCCCCCACCTCCCCGAGGGGTATCCTCAGTGCGAGAGGATAGCTGATCACCAGTTAAGGAAGGGATCCCATCTAAGGGAGCATCTTCCCCCACCTCAGACTGGCACCCTCCATCCCCAAGGCCTTCATTCTCCATGACATCTGAAGAGATGTCACCTTGGGAGTGGGACCCGGCTGTTAGGTCCCTGAAAGCCTCGTCTGTCACCCTCTCTGCCTCTTTCAGCTTCTCCAGGTCTGCCACCTTGGCTTCAAGAGAACGCACACGTTCCTTGAGTGCCAGGAGCTCATTGCAGCGAGGGCACACCCATGACTTCTGTCCTAGTGGCAGATAGTCATACATGTGACACTCAGTGCAAAACACTGGAAAGCCCCCATCCCCCTGCTGGCTTTCTGCCTTCATATCTGATTTGTTTAGATATTTAAATATTAAGCTTTTAGTCACTGCCCCCCTGGAGCTATCTGTACGTACTATCTGTCAAATATGTCCTTATTAATCTTTTTTTTAATTAAATTAAATTAAAATTGCGCGCGCCTCTAGGCTCTGTTAACCCCTGTTAAGCCCCACCTTCCAGATTCAGCAGCCTTACAAGGAGAAAAAGAAATAACCCCTGTTAAAATACACTGTTTTAAAAGCTGTGGCTTTGAGAAAAGCCCTCCAAAATGAACACCAGCAGGTCACTCTGCTCTTCCTGGCCAAGTCTCTTCTGCTGCTACTCCTCTCTGCTGGTTCCAGAGACTGAGTGGTCCCCGTTGCTCTCCCATGTTCACTGAGTGGTCCCCGTTGCTCTCCCATTGGACCCTTTTCTCGTTTCTTCACTTTGTCCTCCCACACGCCAGCCCCAACTCACTACTCTGCCCACCCGCCCATCCCCCTTCTCACAGCTCTGCCTCCCCACCACTTTGTCCTCCCACTCATTCTTTTCCCACATCACTCGCTCTGAAGCGCTGCCACCACCTCCCTTCTGCAGCAGCTTCCCCTCCTGGCACAGCTCAAGTGATGGTGGAGAGAACTCCATTCTACCCACCTGGCTGATACATTGGGGAGTAGCGGGGATCTTCCTCCCCCACCTCTTCACCACCTTTCCCTCCTTTTTACCTGCCTCCCAACCCTCTTCCTGTTCCTACCTGCAGTGTCACTACTTCCATGATCAGGCTGCAGGTTTTCATTTACAGGCAACACTTTGCTGTTCTGAGTGGAATTCAATGGCCCCTCCATTTATTTTAATTTTGATATTTCTTCTGAAAACTGGGTTCATATGACAATTGTCTTCTGAGAGACTGGCCCCATCAAGATTGGTCAGGTTCAAAATTAGATATGCTTCTACTAAGGGGCCACAAAGAACTGCCTACTCACATATGAACCTTTCAGGCCGTTAATGTCATCTTCCCAGTTTCTGCTTCAAATGCCCTTCCTCATGAAATTAGGTGAGGGGTCTCTTGAAGTGGGAAGCTGTTGCACTAAACTGTGGCACATTCTTCAGGCATTTTCATCTTTCTCTTTCTGTCACTGCCCACATCTCAGTTCTTGTAAGGTTTTTTCTGATATTTTCTGAAAGTTCCCTCTGTTCAAACCTGTGTTTTAAAGGCTCTTTTCTATGCATTAAATACGGTATGTGTTTTAGTTTAGTTTTCATTGTATTGTCGAAGGCTTTCACGGCTGGAATCACTGGGTTGCTGTGTGGTTTCCGGGCTGTATGGCCGTGTTCTAGCAGCATTCTCTCCCCATCAAATCCTCTGAAGATGCCAGCCACAGATGCAGGCGAAACGTCTAGGGAGAATGCTGCTAGAACACGGCCATGCCGGAAACCACACAGCACCTTAGTTTTCATTGTTTTTATATGATTGTTATTTTCTTTTAATTATTGGGTGCTTCGATTGCCCTCATTGGGCAGAAAGGTGACATACATCTTTTGTTTATGATGATAATATGAACATGATGATGGTGATGGTGGTCTTGAATAGAAAATTCTGCATTTCTTTTTTCAGAATCTGAAGTGGATAAAGTGGTCTGGAGCCATACACTGAAGATTGCTGTGCCGAAATTTCGAAGACTATCCATTTCAGAATCTTGCCTACTTATCATCACAACTGATCAAAAGGATAGATTCATTTCAGATGATTTTTTTAAATATGTAGCCCTTACACACCCAGCTTTGGGAGCAAAATCGTATGTGCACAGGGTCACTAAGTGGGAAAAATCATTTTATCTTTGCTTGGGACAGCTGCTGTTAGGCTGTGGGTGGAGATGAGTGCTCCCAGCATGAGAATGAAGAACCATGACAAATGCAGATGCCCTAAACATATGCATGTTTGAATATTGTTTGTAAATTTCTCTCTTGCTTCTCCTCTAAGGAGGTTAGATGGGCATATGGCATTCCAATCCCTCCTCCATTTCATTCTCCCTACAACCATTTGAGGTAGTTGA
>NC_059428.1:15165433-15193960 GCF_021028975.2 Sphaerodactylus townsendi | reverse complement strand
AGGTGTATTGTCATGAATAGCTATGCAGTGTTTGCTATTTCCAGCATTCTCTCGGTTTAAAAACACCTCCCCATGACTCTTTGATTGTATGGCTTACTGGATCTGCTATTCTTCCTTCCCAGACATTGCCCAGGAGAAATGCCTTGGGCATGTAATTAGAAGAGTGTCATCATATCTTTATCATCCTAAATTTTCTCGGATCTGCAACTGGTTCTTCCAGTCACTAGAGTGTGCAGGATCCAGTGTTCCTTTCTCGATGTTTACGAGCATTCTCGATGTTCTTTCGATGTTCTTTCTTTCGATGTTTCTTCGCATTTATATGTCTTTCGATGTTGCATTGATATCCCGCCCTTCCTCCTGGTAGGAATCACCCAGAGCAGCAAAAAAAGTGGTCTTCTGGCCCCATTGTAATGCAGGTACTGTCCAAAAGTTAAGATGACTAATTCATTTGGATGGAGGTTCTTTCATCGTAGGCTGCAGTGGAATTCTTTGGAACAAGCCCTGGTAAAACAGCACCAAAAAAGCTCCACTATATGGTATCGTCATTGTGGATGACCCATTCACAATTTGGAGCCACGGAGAAGAAGAACTAAACAAGTTTTACAATACCAACAATATCCACTCCTAATTCCCAAATTCATTGTGTGAAAAGAAAATGAGGGAAAAACTACCATTTCTAGATGTCTTACTCATCCAATAAACCAAAACTAAGAATTGGTCCACACAGCATACAGGAAAACCTAAGAATTCCTCCTGATTAGATACCTTATATACTCGTGCATAAGTCTACTTTTTCAGCACACATTCTTTTAGGTAGCTGGAAAACAGCTCCCCTCGACTTAGGAGGCTACAATAAGTGATTGGGGGGGAATGGCTCGTAGAGCAAAAAGAGGCTGGGGAGCCGATGGTGTTTTTCTGCACTCCGTTCCTGGCTTTGTAGACACAAAGGCAGCTCCCAGGTAAGCCTTGGGCTGTTGCTTCGCTGCACTACAGGTTTCCAGTAGCTTCATCCACAGTGAATATTCAGTGAATAGGTGTAAATATTAAATATGAACTTTATAGGTTACAGAATTTGGCTTTCAAACCACACAGCCTGGACATGTTTCCTAGCACTTTGAAACTGGCATGTCCTAGCACACGGTGCATATAACAAATACAGTCATCATGCATAGGTTTGTTAACTGCATTAGCCATGCTTTTGTCTTTACAGTTATCGTTATTATTTAGCTGATAAAGGCTATTCTGCAGTATACCAAGTGGGTACAGACTCCCTCCTTGTTTCCTCTATAATACCAGAACAGGGTCTGCCCACTAAATCTCCATCATATAACCTCTACAGCTGTCAATTCATAACAACACTTAACAAACAAAAATTCAAAATGAAGGCACAAAATATACATTACTCAGAGAGCCATTTAGAGTAGGAACAAATGTTGATCCTTGTAGCGTCTGCAATCTTTTGCTGCGCTGCCATCATTAAACAAACATGGTCAATAACAGGTTGGCGCATGTGGTCAGCAAGGGGCGAGACTCTTCCTTATTCACTGTATGCTCACAACCTACAGAGAGAGCCAATGAGCCATAGTGAGTTGGGAGTCCTTCCCCTTGTTTGTTACTTCAGGAAAGTAGATGCTTGTGATTCCTGTCTGTTATCTTCGCTTTCCAAGGTGGCTTGTCTTTCCTCTGCGCCACTTTTACGCTTTCTCTTGTACAGGCCCGTGCAAAATGGCCACAGATTCTACAAAGAAAACATTTTTTCACAGCACAGGAAGCGAATAGGGACGGGCAGAATCAGCAGGAAAATCCCTCTGCGATGATTTCTCAGCCATGCTCCTTTCGGTTTCATAGTCCCTCTGCTTGTTGAATACAGGGACCAATTCCCATCACGGCCAATTGGCCATGCTGGTAGCTGATGGGAATTCAGGTAGTTCCTGCAACATCTGAGAGCCGCAGGTTCCTACTCCCTTGGTCTAGCAGCTTGGCAGCGAGACGTAATCTGAAGTCAGCGTAGATTCCGGGGCTGACACTGGAAACCGTGTAAGGTATTACACCAATTGGTCCCAGCTGCTATCCAACTATATTTACAGCAACAGATAAATCCTTCTTTGTGGGAGTCTTCAAACTGTAAACCTCGATCAGCCAGCTGCCAGTAACAGTTCACGCATCTGCTCTGGTGATGCTCAAGCACAGATCCTCCTGGTCTTCATTTTGATTTCTCGTCATTGTACAGTTGTCTTGTGAGGAGAGACCTTTGCTCCCGCTGACTCACGTTGATAGATGCTCTTCGTGTCAGCTTCTACGCCTTTATTACAGTACAACTATTTCGCAGAGAGATGCAGAATCATAACTGTGAGTTTTCCACTGCTAGCACAATACATGACTCTACGTGGTTTTTCATCCGCACGCCAGCTGCTCAGCAACTGTAGGGGCCATTGGAGGGGTAGAGATAATATTCCACAGGTCCTCACTTTAATGAGATAGCTCTCTGTCTTCTACCCAGCTTAACACTATGCCTATTCAGCCTCTCAAACAGCAACCCGGAGATTGTGGAAGCCATGGCAACAGTTGAGTCAATACACAGCACGCGGCAGCAGCATACACCTACACTGTTATTCATGAGTAGCACATTGGAGCTGGGACTCCATAACCTGAGAAGGATTCACTCATTGCAGCGGGTCGTGAAGTAACAGCTTAGAAGCTAGTTAAGGAAAGAAAAAAGCCCAGAAAACCCAGGCGTTGTTCACTTCAAAGAACAGAAGAGTTTTGTATTCCTTGTTTCCAAAATCACAAAACAGTCTGATAGAGGTGCAGGCATGCAGCAACTGGATAAATCAAAGCACGCATAGATAAGCAAGAGCTGTTCTACATGGATATATATATAGTAGAGACGCTATACAACCAGCCAACTCAGGGAGTAGTGCATGCAATAACACTAGAAGTGCTTAGTCAAGCGGTTGCATCACCCCACCTGGAGCTTAGGTGAAAGGTGGAGGATTGCATCACATAGCTATCAGACCGGCATAGATTTTGCTGATCTAATTGTCAAGTCCTTAACACAAATCTCCACATGCCTAACCTTCACAACTGCTTAGAACTCTGTATTGTCGAAGGCTTTCTTTGGGAGGCCAGACTCTAACATTAATATCAAACTCCCCACTGGGCTCCACTCCTACCCTCCCTAAACTCTGTCCTCTTCAGGCATCTCCCTCCTAATCTCCAAGAATTCCCAGGCCTACAATTGGCAACCCTACCACCTACCTGCAAGCCCTTTTGACTGGAGATGCCAGCTGTATTGAACATTGGACATCCTGTAGCCATGAACCACAGACGGGTCCATCACTGGAGTCACTGCCAATTTCTTCCAAAATGGCTGTTTCCATAGAAAACTTCAGAATTGGAGCCTTACAATCACGAATAATCGGGATTGAAATATCAGAATTGGATTTACCAAAGGGAAGTCGACACTTGACCCATCACGATAAGTCTTGGCACATTTAGCCACTGGAAATATTCATGCAGGCCACAAAGCAGACTTCACACTGCCTTTTGTCCATTTGAAGGCAGCTGGCAGCTTCGATACTGGTTCCTAGATCACTCCTCTGGGGCCAAGAAGCTTCTGCTGCTCTTGGAATCAGGGATGATAGACTCCTCTTCCTTATAAAAGGCAAGCAACTGGAATACAGGTACCGAAGCTCCCATATTAAAGTGTTCCCAGTGAAGGTACTCACTTACTGGCCCACATTCCACTCCACCAGGCAAGGGGTTAAACGGGGCTGTGTACTTTTGGCCCCTACTCTCTTTGCAGGCAGAACCTTTATGGCTGGAGTGATGTCCCTTCCAACCCTGGTTGATTCTAATTTTCATGCTCCCAGAAGCTGTCCTCTCCCACATCATTATACTCTAATTCTTGCTCTATGCAGATGATTCCTGTTCTACTCTCTCAGTCCAGAGTTGGATTATGAGGCGGCTTATGAAGTGCTTTGCAGAGTATTGTGACTCCAATAGACTAAACAATAAACTGTGAGAACAATTTCAAGATAATGGTTTCTTTTTACTAGATCCTTGAAGAAATATGAATGGAGAAAATAAACAATGTAATCCTTCTCGATACAGGTCCAATGCGTTTTAAAAGACTCCTTTGTGCCAGCCTTCTTTTTTTTTCACACAATGCGTTCATGGATCCCCATTAAAAGTTTTCGCCAAGCACATACTTACCCAGTCATCATCTAAAAGCACTTCTGGAACTTCCTCCACTCCACTTTTTTCTTGGTACTAGCCAGAGGGCACTCTTTTATTCCTGCTGCATTAAAGATTTTTTAATCGGAAGATCGAACTCTACCAGAATTACTTTATGCGCGGGGGGGTTCCAATCTGGATCCAGGCTGTCAACCATTCATTCAATTCTCTCTCAATCCATATTTTTTCCATAAAATTATGGGATTACTCCTAACTGTGCTAATATCCCCTACGCAGCCCACTATGTATGTTTGGAATCTCTTGGGCCAAAATTCCCTTGGAACTTAAAGAAGCCTGGCTTAGAGCCTTTGGATTTTGGCTGTGTCTTCCTCCATTCTCTTCCATCTACAACATTCCCTTGTTTCCCTTAATATTCCCAGACACACAGGCCCCAACCCCTGGTTTTCTCTTGATTGAAAACAATAAAATTGTATCCTATTGAATTGTCTCTTGAATCACTTCTACTCCTCTTTCCTGCTCAAGGAAGCATAAGCAAAACTACTTTCTCAAAGACCGATAATCTCTTAGTTTGGGAATTTGCAGGAACTATATCTAGCAGCTAAAAGAACTTAAGTTCTCCCACACAATTTTTAATCCCATTTGATCAGGGTCGCATGGCCCACTACTTATATTTTCTAACTAACCCCTGCTCCAGGAGAGCCTTCACAATTGCTAGATTCAATGTCATGCCATCTGCCTTACTACATACATGGCAGGTTTAAGCTAACCTGGAAAAAATCTTAAAAGGTTATGTATGGCTATATGTGAATTCGTAAAAAGTAGATTTGAAACATTTAGCTCACCAGCTATTACATTTGCACTTCAAATTTGCTGTAAAATTAGATCTAAATATGTCAATCTACATCCTCTCTTCCAATCTGAGTTAACAGATTTGATTAGATTATTTATCGTGTTGAATCACTCTGATTCTGTTTTTTGTGAAGAGGTTGCAAGCTTTGTTATGTTTCCGTAGAAGTTTTTCCCAGCTCCATAACAAAACACTCATAGAATATTTTCTTGAGACCAACACAAGGTGGTCTAGAAAACTTTGTGAAGTTGGTTCTGCTCATTGTGCCCTCAGTACATCTGACTAACAAAAGGAACAAAAGGAACGGCCATTTATTTGAATCACTGAGGTTGTTGCCTCAATGGCTGCAGCTCATCAAGCTTTTGGGGCAGGACTTCTTGCCTGACGGAAAAGCGTGGTCTGGGTCAGGTGTCCTTTATTCTTCCTCTAAAACTGACAACTTGCCGAACCTCCCCTTTCTGGCTCTTCTAACATACACAGTGGAACCAGCTGTAATTTCGCAAATGTTATGCAAAGAAGACTCAATGAACACATGGCTGCTCCTGTGAAGATAACTCTTTATTTGCAGATTGATCCTGTGATGCAGTTCAGCAGAGAAACACACAATGCGAATGAAAGAGATCCTCATTTTTTCCCCTGCTTTTTACAATTTTCTGATTTGTTCTTTCCCTGGGAGCTAGTATTGCCCTACGTGTCAAGTGTGATATCTTTTCTTCCAGATGGATTAAGCTGCTTCTCCTATACTAGGGAGAGGGGTGAGATTTGGAATTGATTAAAAAATGTAACCAGTGGGAAAGAGACTCTTCCTTTCTCATGACAGGATGGGTTACAAATAAAATATAGGGTGAAGAGCATGGGTCAAACCGATATGCCAGCGTCCCTCTAAGTTCTCTCCTTAGCCACGATCAGGACCCAAGAAAACAGCCAGGGAACGGCATAGACTAGAAAGCTTTGCTCAGCGCTGAGAAATCCAGGTTCAAATTCTTGGTTCAAATATTGACAGAGAGGTTCAAATGTTCAAAAGTTGACAGAGATAAATTTTTCTCTCTTTCTCACAATACTAGAACCAGGGGGCATTCATTGAAAATGCTGGGGGGAAGAATTAGGACTAATAAAAGGAAACACTTCTTCACGCAACGTGTGATTGGTGTTTGGAATATGCTGCCACAGGAGGTGGTGATGGCCACTAACCTGGATAGCTTTAAAAGGGGCTTGGATAGATTTATGGAGGAGAAGTCGATTTATGGCTCCCAATCTTGATCCTCTTTGATCTGAGATTGCAAATGCCTTAACAGACCAGGTGACGGGGAGTAACAGCCACAGAAGGCCATTGCTTTCACCTCCTGCATGTGAGCTCCCAATGGCACCTGGTGGTCACTGCAAGTAGCAGAGAGCTGGACTAGATGGACTCTGGTCTGATCCAGCTGGCTTGTTCTTATGTTCTTATGTTCTTATGTTCTTGCTGAGCCACAAAACTGAGTGGACTTGGGGGAATTTTAGCCCTTCTTGTAACTCTCTCAGCTTAAACTACCTTTCAAGCTTGTTTAGGAGATAAATATCTCCCCTCTCTGGAGTAAATGACATGATATTGTCAGAAGAACTCTGCCAAAAACTCAACCGTGCTCCCCGTTTTTACCCCCATAATAATCCCCTGAAATTTGCTAAACTGAGAAAGAGTACTGGTCCAAGTTTAGCCAGATTGCTTTCTGGACCAAGTGTGGAATTCGGTATTCAGATCACATCAACACAAAGTCCATCTGGCCATATGTACTTAGCACCAGTAGACCCATGAGGATCAGCATAGGCAGGAAGGAAAAACCTATTTATTACATCACTTTAACCCAAACCCACCGGAGCTGATCAGCCTCCACCAAGCACCCTTTTATGAAAACAACATAAAATTGCTGGAATAACATCTCCTGGAGGCAGTCAGACTATTCTTTCCACGGCATCCATATATCTCCATATATAGCGAGTCAGGACATGGATAGAGTGTCTGGCATGTATGAGCATCTCCGTTGTTTCCGCAATGAATGACCCAATGTATTTTTTTTGGAAGAAGACAATCTGTGGACGTGAGAATTGCGAGTTCCATTTAGTGAAGCCTGATAAGCTATTACTTAGGAGTATTTAACAACAATGGATTCGTGATGGGAAAGTGACATTGAGTCACAACTGACTGGGAAGGTGACAGCTTGTTAGGAGTTCTGGAAAGGGCGAAAGCAACCTGTCGAGTATCCCACTCGAAGTATCCCTCCTCCCCTCCCTTTTCACAATAATAATACACAAGGCCTGGAACATCTCGTGAAAAAGTTCTCGCCTACAGTTTTATTTTTTCTACCAGTCCGCACCTATCAGCAACTGATTACAATAAGCCATCTGGCCTGCACCTCAGTGAGATAGAGATTATACCCCACCCAGCCAGAGTCCCAGGAGTGGCAAAAGGTTACTAATTATTTTGTATTATTATGTGCCGAGAGGGGGTAACTAATTGGTGATTTTGCCATGTGATTTTGGCCTTAGTTACGCCCCTCCTCTCAGCAGTAGCGCACAGAACTTGGAGCAGTCTAGCAGGAGGTGCACCGGCGTTCATGGCAGCCTGCGCCTGCGTGCATTTGCATTTCTCTCTACCCAAGGATTCATGCATGGGGCACTTGGCCCGGCTGACCGTCCCCTATGCCACAGCCAGAATTCCCCTGTTTGCAAGTGGATTTGTAGCCATCATGCGCACAGTTCTGAAAGAGAGCACTAGAAATCAGTTTGAAAAGTCTGGAAGGAATAGAGCCTAGAGGAAGAATTGCGGAATGAGCCTGAGAGAAATGCGGAATGAGCCTGAGAGAAAAAGATCCTGACTTCACTCGGTGGCCAGGGTGGATGCGTGAAAGAAAAGAGGGGAAACCTATTCACGGGGACAAACCTAGGACCACACAAAGGGCTTGGAAATTGTTGCAGGGGAGACAGCACCTAGACATGGGACTGGAGAGTTCCTGAGGTTGTGTTAGCATAATTGGCGGAGTCAAGAGAGGGTTTAGAGAAACCCCAGATTTGCTTCCCCAGCTCCAGTGAGAAAAAAACTCTGAAGGGTAATAGGTAGGTGGTTCAGGATCTTGTTCCAGGACTGTGTAGGAAAGGTTTCACCTCTGGAAGGACTTAACTGAGTGTATGAAAGTATATTTTAGAACTGAAACAGCCTTTTTTGTGAAACAGCTAAAAAATTACTAAGATCTAGATATTATAACATCTAAGTATCGTCTCTGCTACTCAGAAAAAGCAACCGCTAAAAACCTCTCTGTACCATCATCAAAATCTGAGAAGAAGAACAAGCCTGTAAATAAATTCTTGTTGGTTTGACTGTTAAGAAGCCTCTCAGAGTTCCATTTTCCCTCAGAAAGGTGGCTGCCTACATTTCCTGACAGGAATTGCCTAAAGAGCTTGTGTGTGCATGTGAGTGGGAGGGTGGAGTGCCTGGGCTATCCACAGCCATTAGCTGTGCCCTCAGCACTCCCTCCTGCTCCTCTGTGAGTGAGACTGTGCTAAAAATGCATGGCACATCTGACAGAACTTAGCCCCCTTCCACGCATGCCGAATAATGCCCTTTCAATCCACTTTCAATGCACTTTATAGCTGGATTTCACTTTGTGAAATAGCAAAATCCACTTGTAAACAATTGTGCTAGATAGATATTTATTATTACGGCCTTTTGGCCAGCCAATAGTTTAATGTACATGTGAATACATAGCACTCCACTTATACAAAAATATAATATAAATTGTAAAATCCATTATAAAATCTATTAATAAATAACATTAGCTTCAGGCATTATTACAGTCCTCATCCCACAGTGCGGCTCTTTGTTTTAATAAGGAACTACGCTTGTTGTGTACCAATATACACAATATTGCTACCTTCTGTGAAATGGCAGAAACATGATCTTCTAATAATATTCTTACAGAATTCGTATCTGAGTTATCTATGAATGGATATACATGACGAGTTAACAATGGTTGGATCAACAGCTTCCTTTCACCTTCATGTAACTTGCAATGCAGTAAGATATGTGACATTGAGTCTACTTCCCCTGAGCTGCACACACAGGTTCTCCTGTGCCTTGGAATATTTTGGAATCGTCCCATTAGATTAGCTGATGGGAAGGCATCGGAGCGAGCCCTAGAAAAAGCCCATCGGCTTCTTGCTGATGTTATTACAGATAGATAAGGTGCAGCTGAAATACCTATCCATGATTTTAGTGGTTTATATAGAACAGGTAGCCGGGGAAAATCTGTTTGCATCTCAATGTCAGTAAGACATTGGTGGACCATACCCATTGCTCTGCTACTTCCAATCTCCAAAAGTTGCATTGGATCAAAGACCACTTTTCTGTCTAAGTTTGATACATAAATCTTTTACTACAACCATTCAGGGTAGGGTGTTGCTGCCAATAACAATACGAAGGCATTAATCCCTGGGGACAGAGGAAAAAGCACTTTTTTAAGCCCAGAATTTGATAGGTTAATGTTCCAAAAGATGGTCTCAACTTTTGGCCATCCCTGCCTTAATACTCTTCACATTAGCTGTACATTCTCGGTGTATTAAACAGAGTATCTCAGAAAAATGCGGATAGGACTCTCTCCAATCAGGCAATGTAAAATCTGGAAATCATTTGCCAACTTGAGCATATCTGTTAGAGTCCAATTGGGCTAAGGCTTTGGCCTCAAACAGTCTAACTGCACTTGGGATGAATCCGTTCCCCTGTGAGCGAAAAAACCTCAAGATTGCCTGTGAACTTCTTTGAGCCGATTGAATAACTGATTGTACATGGCCTGTGGGCTTCCCATTGTATTGGTACACCACTCCTAGATATTTGAAACATTTTGTTTGCTCTATCTGTTGCCCTTTCAGCTGCCATTTAGATCTCTTGAGTTTGTAAACAATTGTGAAAGTGGATTGAAAGGGCATTATTTTGCACATGTTGAAGGGTTCTAAGTCTTTTACCTGGACAAGGGAAGGAAGAAGGGAAAGAAAAGGGCAAAATATGAGATACTTACCTCAATGAAGAAGCCTCTCCATCCTTTTCCTGGAAAGGTCATTTATTTCTTATAAACATTTCTTTTCTGCATGAAGATAACAGAAGAGGATGACCTAAAACCATTGAATATTGCCTGGGAAGCTTAATAGTTCTTACAGGTTGGGCGGGGGGTGGTGCTAGTAGAAGCGGGGTGTGGGAAGTTTTACCAACTCAAAAAATGCCCATGAGTTCCAGCCACTCAATATCAAGTATTCAAATAATTTTCCAAAATGGTTTCCTAACAATATATAAAGAAGTCAATGAAAAAACATTATTAGTCATACAGGCATATCTCATTATTGAATGTGTATTATCAACACTTTACCTCAACACTTTACCTCACTTTACCTCAACACTTTACCTTAAATTGGCTGAGCTCGTTCCTCCGAGATCGGGGACAGCAGGTGTCATCGGGGGGTGAGATCGCCAAGCGTCGCCCCATTATGTGTGGGGTGCCGCAAGGAGCGATACTCTCCCCGATGCTTTTTAATATCTACATGCACCCCCTGGCGAAGCGCCTATAGTTCAGAGTTCTTCTTGGGCTGCAAAATTACCAATACGCTGATGACACCTGTTCTTGTTCATTAAATGGAGGGGCAGCCCCACCTCGGCCCCTGATGCTCTCCTGCGTTGTCTTGATGCTGTGGCTGGTTGGTTGAGTGCAAGTCAGCTGAAGTTGAATCCCACTAAGACGGAGGTCCTGTGGCTGGGCCGGGGGGAGTGTCCGGTGGCCTTTGGCCTGCCTACCCTTCTTGGCTATTACATGAGACATTAAAATTAACTTTGTCCGCCAAGAGCTTTAAAATTCTGGATCCATCTCTATCATTGGTGGTCCAGGTCACCATATGACAGCCCAGGCAGCTTTTTTTACCATCTGCGGCAGGCACGGCAACTGGCCCCATATCTCTCTGCTCTGGATCTTCCGGCTAATTTCGTGATCCATGCCACGGTCAATTCTAGATTAGATTCATTGCAACTTCCGCTCTACGCGGGCTTACCTTCGGCCATGATCAGGAAACTCGAAATTACAGACAGAATGCGTTGCCAGACTTCTTTCCGGAGCGCTAAATGCAGTAAGGGGACCGGATTACTCCGGCCCTATACCAACTGCAATTGGCTGCCGCATCGAGTACCGGGTCATGCGTTTAAAGCTCTTTGGTTTCCGACCTTTAAAGCCATTCGCTCTTGGTCCTGCATATGCTAAGGGACCGCTCTTTCCGCTTATATGTTCTTGTTCCCTCCTAGGCCCCTCCGCTCATCGGAGGCTTACCTACTGGCATTTCTGGCCCCATGGCGATCCGGCTGGCCTCTACAAGGGCCACAGGGCTTTTACGGCTCTGGCCCCTACCTGGTGGAACAGGCTTCCAGGTGAGATCAGGGCCCTGCGGGATTTACAAAGTTTCCGCAGGGCCTGTAAAATGGACCTGTTCCACCAGGCGTTTGGCCAGCCGGGATGACATCAACTGCAAAAAAAAGCAAACATCTGGCCTCCCGTGGGTTCATAAAAGGGGGAATAGAATAGCTGAAGCCATCTCTAGTTTAATATTTTATGTATTTTAATTAACTTATATATATGATGTTTTAAATTATTATTTTGTTGGAAACCGCCCTGAGCCTTCGGGGAGGACGGTATACAAATACAATAAATAAATAAATAAATAAAAATAATGTCAGAAAGACTAACAGCCCGATCTACAGGCAATGTATATTTGTTTGATCTATTTCCCCATTCGTTGTCCAAAGATCTAGGCCGCTACGCATGGCTTTATGCCCAGTTTGGAACCCCACAATGATCATCTGAAGCAGGGGTCCTAAACTAAGGGTTCAGGGGCCAAATCTCCCCCGGAAGACATTTATCCGGGCTCCGGGCTGGGCAGGTAGCTGATCTTCCCCTTCTCTATATCTCATTTTCCCCAGGTTTGTATTCAAGTGTATGCGACTCGCTACCTATTCCTAAGCGCTCGGAGGGGACCGTACCAATGCGGCAAAGGGGGGGGAAAGGCGGCGGAGCTTCAGGGCCGGATTGGAAGGGGACTGCGGGGGTGGGGGGCCCAGCCAGGGGCGGGTCGAAGGGCGGATGGATGGCGCCCTTCCGCCATGCACTCTCCGGTCTGGCCCCCGGCTGGGCTCTGGCCATGCGTGAACTGGCCCCTGTTTAAAAAGTTTGGGGACCCCTGATCTGAAGGATGTTAAGCTGGGAGAGAGTGATTGGCCCAAGTTCCCCCAGAAGTTTCCAGAACCCAGGAGGGAATTCAACCCGCAAATCATTACAAAACACCAGCTGAAACTGCTTTCATACACGGACTAGCTACCATAACAGTAGGCCAGGTATGGCCTATGTGCTCTATTTAGCTCGTTGATCTTAATTCCAGTAACACCCCTACATGAAACAATATACAAATTGCTGGAGGTTGTGAGTTTTCTGGGTTATGTAGCCTTGGTCTGAATATCTCTATTCCTCAGATTCCACTCGCCTCTTCAGTCATACAAACACACAGCCTGGAAAAACCCGCCACAACCTAACAGCAAACGTTTCACAAAATCCTTTCTGCCAGAGACTAAACATTTCTTTAACAAGGCATAACATGGCTTTGTCAGGCTATTCACTCAGTTCCCTTCCTTGAACCTTTGGAAGTGGGGCAGTGGGAGATGGGTTTGTTCCTTTTAAATTCATATATCATTGAACCTCCTGAAACAAAGTTTTTCCCAAACCTGGATGTAGAAGTCCAGAGACTCTCCTGAAGATACCCTCTGAAAGTTTTGCAGGACTGTGTAACTTTCACAAATGTGCACCGCCCAGCTCTGCACTAGAAATTCCCCATTCACAGCAATGCAGCAAAGTCACTGCAGAACGGCTAATCTTGGGCAAATTTCAAGTTGCCTGTCAGGGGTGCATTTTTAAAGCCAGTGGTGCCAAAGTTTTAGGATATCATCAGGAGACTGTCCTGATGATACTCTCCAAGTTTGGTACAAAGGAGTAGCCCCCATCTCCTTAGCTCCCATTGGAAAGAATGGGGGATAGGGGCACCCCTTTGGCCCCCCTGAACCAAACTGCACCAACTGGGGGAGAATCATCAGGACCCTGAAACTGTGGTGCCAATAAGACTAAATCTGTGTCCCCTACAGGCTGAAATGTGAAATAAAACCTAAAAAATAAAAACGCATCCGAATTTCTCAGATGTTCCCACAGATTCGCATGTGTCCAAAACTGCCAGGTTCGGGATTCAGCCGATCCGAATCCATTGATCCAAAACTGATTCGAATCCGAATCTGCCCGAATCTCTTTGGTATCGTCAAACTCTAGTAATAGGTTCCATGTGAAGAAAAAGAGATTCCACCTAATCATCAGGAAAAACTTCCTGACAGTAAGGGCTATTCAAAAGTGGAATGCTCTAACTTGGACTGTGGTGGAATCTCCTTCTTTGGAGGTATTCAAAGAGAGACTTGATGGCTGTGATGGATTCACCCAGAAAAGGGTTAATAGTTTTGCTAAGGTGCAGCCTCAACAATTCCCTTATATGGAAATACCTCCTGATTGGCTGGCAGAGGTGCAATTCACCTAGAGCCACAGGAAGGGGGAGCTGAGTCCTCAATACAGAGGCGTTCCTCCCATTAGGCTAAGTGGGCAGCTGCCCTGGGCGCAGCCCTGTGGGGGGCGCAGGTTTGTTTGTGGGATTTTTTGTATTTTCAGTGTTTTTAGGTTAGCAGCACCAAAATTTCAGGGATATTTTGGGAGACTCTCCTGATGCTATCATCCAGGTTTGGTGATGTTTGAGCCTAGGGAGTCCAAAGTTATGGACTCCCAAAGGGGGTGCCCCATCCCCCATTGTTTCCAATGGAAGCTAATAGGAGATGAGGCTACACATTTGAGGGTCCATAACTTTGGACCCCCTGAACCTGGGAGGTATCATCAGGTGGAAATCTTTTACTGATACCACCCAGGTTTTGTGAAGTTTGGTCCAGGGTCTGGGTGCCAAAGTTATGGACTCCTAAAATGGGATGCTCCTAAACGTGGATGCCCCCTATCATTCATTGTTTCCAATGGCAGCTAATAACAGAAGATGGGGCTACACCCTTTGGAGGGCTGTCCATAACTTGGGACCCTTGAACCAAACTTCACCAAACCTGGGTGGTATCATATTAGGAAGTCTCCTCAAAGATACCCTGGCAAGGGAGTTTGGTGCTGCTATACAATAATTACCACAATTGCACTCCCCTGCCAGCAGCAGGCACCTCCTCAAATTTTCCTCTGTAGATTTTCCTCTTTTTTTTAAATTCACCCGATTCGACATGGATTTAAAGGGAGAATCTGGAGGTCCCCAGCTCTAAACATTGCAAGCGATGCTGTTTCAGGGTGTGGGGAGAACGCTCAACCCCAAAACAGCATCATTACCTAAATGTTGCTTAAAGCGAAACTGGGAACCCCAGATTCTCCCTTTAAGGTGGATTTAAAAGGAGAATCTGGGCTCCCTAGTTTAAACACCATTGACAATGATGCTGTTTGGGGGGTGGATTCCAGCATCACTTGTTTAAACTAGGGAGCTCAGATTCTCCTTTGAAACATTGAAAGTGATTCCCCCAATTGGGGGTACTGGATACAACACCATAAAATGTTTTCATAGCAGTAATAAAATGCAGCATTTCATAGCAGCATTTTTCAATGCAGCATTTTTCAATGCAGTATTTCATAGCAGCACTTTGAAAATGTTTTCAAAAAATTATTTCTGCTGTGTGACATGGCTTAGTGCTGTGCTCAGATTTGTGAGTTGGGGCATATTCTATAATGTGATGGTGACTTTGAAACAACCTGGTGTAAAAAATCATTGCTTGGTCACAGTGGGGGAGGGTGACTGCCCATGGGGGGCACCAAACTCTTAGAAGTTTACATCTAGATACTACTGCGTAGAAGCTACAAGGGGGTGTGTGCTGCATTGCATTGGGCATGCACCTGGGGCAGTCAACTCCCTCAGGTTTTGCCCAGGGCTCCAGTTTGCCTAGTTACGCCACTGCCTCAATATCTCAGACTTAGAGAGAAACAGTGGCTGTAAGAGGTTGGATAGCCTGAAGATCTGAAATAGGGAAACTTCATGTGGGGGCCTTCCAAAAGTCAGTGACCATTCCTCTTTGGTGTTAAAGGATGGGTGGCCTCCATCTCCTATTAGCTCCCATTGGAAACAATGGGGGAAGGAGCACCCTTTGGGGAGTCCATATACGTTTGACCTCCTGAACCAAACATCAACAAACCTGGGTGGTATCCTCAGGAGAGTCTCCTAAAGAAACCCTGAATTTTTGGTGCTTCTAGCTTAAAAACTGTGTCCCCTGCCAAAAACTGAAAAAAAAAAAAACACTCAAAAAAATACAAAAAACACAAACCTGAATTTTTGCTCACCTGCTTAACGCTTCTGGTGCGTAACATGCAAAAAACTCTCTGGCTATTCATTGTATTTCTTTGCCTCTGATTGGAACTTCTTTCGAGAAAGCAGCAACATCTTCTAAATCAGCACTTTAGAAAGTCCAGGATAAATACTTTCTTACCGTACTTCTCTCAACGCCTGTGGTCCTAATCCATTTTTAATAGGGTTGTCTTGGGAAGAATTGCCAGCTGCTCTCTTCATCTCCTGTAAGTCTCGCCTAGCAGCAGTAGAAGCACAGAATATGGATATGTGCTATCTGCTTGAGAAAAAATAGCTTAATAACGACCTCATTTCAGCATCCACTGAAGATCAATGGGATTGGAATAACCCTACCTGCTGGTGGTATTATTATATCAACTGTGTCAAAGGCATGGTAAGACATAGACTCTGTAAGTATTGTAGGCAGTAAGAGGCAAATAGTCCTGCTGGTATTTGTCTAGGAAGAGAGAAAAGATGTTGGCATTGACATGAACAAAAACAAAGCTCCATCCACCCTTTAGAAGCCTTCTAGAAGTCTTGATGTGCCAGATCAGCTTAGTAGAGTGGAGTATTCAACTAGGCATCTGTGGGCTCCAGGCTTAAATCTGCATTCCTTCAGCCATGAAGCTTGTAAATAAAAAAATGATTTTTTTGTTTAAACTTCTACAAGCCTCTAATGCCAGTTTATTTTAGCCATGCTTTTGTGTCTGCAAATACCAATTACTTCTTATGTTCTTACACCCCTATCTCCCTCCACAATAGGCAGCAGGTGCATAAAAAGAAGAAAGTGGTCCTTCCATTGCAGAAGTTTGGCAGCATCTCCCTCCTCCTCCAGCAAATCAGTAAAAGGCAATTATTCTCTAGTGGGAACTTGGAGGCCATGATTAGCCTTTTTGCTTAGGGGAAGAGACGCTTCTGGACAAGAAGCAAATGGTCACTAGGGAACCAAATGGCAGGCACCTCAGCAACTACCTGCAACTTGGGATCAATGATAGAAGGAGAAGATAAAACAGCACAGCAAAAGCCTATTTGAAAAGAAGACCTCACTTTAAGATCTGTAATAACAGAAGGAAGCAAGGAAGCAAGGAAGGAAGGAAGGAAGGAAGGAAGGAAGGAAGGAAGGAAGGAAGGAAGGGAAGGGAAGGAAGGAAGGAAGGAAGGAAGGAAGGAAGGAAGGAAGGGAAGGAAGGAAGGAAGGAAGCCCCAGTTTTGGATGTCAGAAAGGGCGCTGAGCATCCAGGGCTGCCTTTTCCGACGACATTTGCTTCTTAAATATATATTTTCTGCACCTAGCTAAGCTCTAATTTTTTTGAGAAAACAAGACTTCAAAAATAAAATTTTCAATTGTTGGGGGGAAAAGAAGCTAGATCTACATCTGTATCTTTCTGCAGATGATCACTGAATATGAAATTTCAGCCACCATGTTCATCTCCCAGGAGATCTTGTAAGGTGTATATTTCTTTTCAACCACCGTGAAGTAAAAAGAGGTAATTCTCTGCAGGAGTTTGTTTTTCCGTAAATTCAAATAATCAGTGTTTGGCATGATTCTGGAAAGAAACAGTAGCAAATAAATGAAGCACTTAGTTACTTAGGTTGAAATATAGAGAATTTTTCTGCCGATGAAATGCTTTTTCCTCCTGTCCTACCCTCCCCACCTTAAAACTACAGTAATAAAAGACCGCATCCATCCATTTGTGTCATATGTGCCTCACAGCTACAAGCTCAAAACTGTCCACTAGCTACAGGATGATTGTGCAAATTGCACGTCAAACAGGAAAGGGTTTCAAATATCCTGGACTATGTAACCCCCAGATAACCCCTTCCCATTCATTTTTCAAATAGAGCACATGGTTGTCTGTGACAGGCATAAATCCTTAGAAACTAAAGCCAGGAGCTACAAAATTGATCTCAAATTTCAAGACATTAATGGGTGTTGCTGTGCTCCAACTGGTGATAAATGGTGGTCCTAACTCGCCTCCTGGGAAAAAGCAGGGAGCCGTGCGGAGACAGAAACTGGGATAAAATAGCCCTGGTATGTATGATCCCAGTTCTAACCCGGTTCAATTGTGCCATGCAGAAAGGGTCTATGACTCAGTCTCTGCAGCTCAGTGAACGGGGGCTTAACTAAACCGGCAAGGTTAATGCATAGTCTTTTGTGAGGGAGTTTAGGAGAGGGCTTTTTGAAAGGGAGGCTGATAGATATGCCTCTGGGCTATTTAAGACAACTAAATATGGCTGGTCGGGAAGTTGCTGACGTCACCTGCAACAGCTTTGGTGTGTCAGTTTTTTTGCTGGAGGATGTGGGTAGCTATACTTGCAGCAAGTTCAAGTTGGTTGCTCTCTTGGAGGAGAAGGTCCAGCAGCTTGAGACGCAAATATCTACCTTTCTGTCTGTTAAGTAGAACAAGGATTTACTCGAAAGAGTGGAGCAGATAGTACTGGGTGATGAATACAATGAGGATCTTTCTGAGGAGGACGGCAGCTCTCAAACAAAGGAGGTGGCAATTGGAGGAGTGCATCTCATAGAAGAAACGGTCCGTGAGTCTGAAGCTACAGAATAGATTTGAAGTTCTCTCTGTCTTGTCAGGGCGGATCAGGAACAGGCACAGGAGCAAGAAAGTCAACCTTCAGATACTGTGCAAGTGGCAGAGGGTTCAACCCATGGAATGGCCCCTGCAAAACCCCAGAGCAAACATGTGATGTTGGTCGGGGATTCCCTGGTGAGGGGAACAGAAGCAGCGATTTGCAGGCCTGACAAGATGACTCGAGAGCAGTGCTGTGAACCTGGGCAAAAATCCATGATCTCACAGAGAGGCAGAAAAGACTTGTCAAGTCCACTCACTGCTATCCCTTTCTGTTGATCAACATGGGAACAAATGGCAGTGAAAGATGGAGCTTTCGGGACATCACCAGAGATTTTGAGGCTCTGGGAAGGAAGCTGAAGGATTTTGATGCACAAGTTGTCATTTCATCTCTACTCCCAGTTGGAGGGCATGGCCCAGAGAGGGAGAGAAAAACATAGGAGAGGTGAACAATTCGTTTTGCAGGTGCCACTGGGAACATTTTGGCTTCTTGGACCATGGTCTACGGTTTCATGAAGATGGACTGCTGCAAAGGGATGGGTTGCCCTTCATGGCTGTAGATAGAAAGTTTTTACTAGGAGGCTCACAAATCTGATCAGAAGGATTTAAAACTGATTTATGAATAGAGAGACAGTATTCAAGTGGGCAAGAGTTCATTAAGTGCTAGAGATAATGGTCCAAAGGTTATTGAGAGAACTGAGCAAATAGTTCTAGAACCCGACAGGCAGAGCGTAGCTACAATGGGGACATCACGCAAAAATAGTAGGTCTGCTTAAGGCTTTTTGTATTTGTTAGTGTTTTTTCCATTTTTGGTCTGCAGGTAGGTGCAGTTTTTAAGCTAGCTGGGGTTACTCATATTAGGGTCCATAACTTTGCACCCCCTGAATCAAACTTCACTAAACCTAGGTGGTATCATAAGGATAGTCTCCTGCTGATACCACCCAGGTTTGGTGAAGGTTGGTTCAAGGGGTCCAAAGTTCAGGGGGTCCAACTACTATTAGCTCCCATTGGAAACAATGGAGGATGGCATCAGCCCCTTTGGGGGTCCATATCTTTGGACCCCTTGAACCAAACTTCACTAAACCTGTGGTTTCATCAGGAGAGTCTCCTGGAAGATAGCCTAAAAATTTTGGCAATTGTTAGCTTCAAAGAGGCTGTATGATAGGCTGTAATGGTCTGAGTTGATCTTGTTCCCATTATTGCTTCAGCATTTGTATTGGAGATCTTCAGAGGTGTACTGTACAGAGAGAAGTCTGTTATAAAAGAAGTCTAGACACAATGTATAACAGAGTTCTCTCTGTGTTACACCTCTGAAGATACCAGCCACAGATGAAGGTGAAACATTAGGAACAAGATCTATCAAACCATGGCCACACAGCCCAGAAAACCCACAATAACCAACATTGAAAACAATGCTGATTGGGGGGCAGGTGGGGAATATACCCTGAAATAGTATCACTTTAAATGTTGTTTAAACTAGGGAGCCCAGAGTCTCTCTTTAAGGTGGATTTAAACATTAAAAGTGATGTTGTTTCAGGGTGGATTCCCCCCTTCAAAAAATAGCATCACTTTCAATGTTGTTTAAACTAGGGAGCCCTGGGTGTGTTCAGATTTGTGTGTTGGGGCATGTTCTATAATGTGATGGTGACTTTATTTATTTATTTATTGTTTGGATTTTTATACCGCCCCATCCCCAAGGGGCTCTGGGTGGTGCACAACATAAAATACAGTTAAAACACTGGCTAAAACAATTTAGAACAGCAATAACAATGAGAGGCGTTTGAGATGACCGGTACAAAAAATGTTGTTTGGTCATGGTGGGGGAGTGAGGCTGCCTGTAGGGGGGGGGGCTCAGATTTTGCTCCAGCCTCCATTTTTCCTAGCTACGCCTCTGCTGACAGGGGAGGGGAAATAACCTTAAATAAGCAGCCAGGAGGAATCAACCATGGTCTTAGATGTCTCTACACTAATTGAATTGAATTGTATTGTATTATTACTTACACAATCAGGCAAGTCATACTAGCCTGACAAGGCCTTTGATCTCCATATAGCAAACCAAAAGGCTTTCAATAAATTGCCCAAAAGGAGCCAGCAGTCCAATGGCAGAACAAACAAAGGATTGGCTTACAGCATGGGCAGGATCAAAGTGGGATGAGTCTCATGATTGGAATTTAAAAATAAACCAACTACAGAAGGACAAGGGGTAACACTGTATGTCAGGTATGAATACACCTGTGAGCAGGTTGATAAATCCTGGAAGCCAGGTTGAGAGTATATGGGTAAAAATTAAGCTGAAGAGAAAAATGGGTGATCTCATTGTGAGGGTCTACTGAAGCCATACTGAAGAGCTAAATGATTCCTTCCTGCGATGAACAAGCTTTCAGAAAGGAGAGAAGCAGTAGTAATGGGAGATTTCAATTATTCTGATAAGCTGGGTGTTAAACTCTTCCTAGCTTATTAGGTCCAAAAAATTTCTCACTTGCTTTGTAGACCATTTCGTGATCCAGAAGGTAGAAGAGGTAACAAGCATATTGACTATGTTAGATCTGCTCCTAACCCAAAATGATGACCTGGTTAATGGGGTAGAAGTGGTAGGATTTTTAGCTGCGAAGGACCATGTTCTCCTGGAGTCCATTATACAGTGGGAAAAGGATGCCAAGTTTTCTCAGATGTGTTTTGTATAGTTTAAGAAAGCTGGTTTCACGGAACTGAGGAAACTACAACATGTGATCCCATGATTAAGCATACTAAAAGAGAAGAGGGTGCATGGTGGATGGGAGTTTCTTAAAAGTGAGACCTTGAAGGCACAATAGTTCCAAAGAGGAGGGAAAATAGGATGTTTCTAAGGAAATCAGGATGGATGTCTAAAGAACTTTCAACTGAGCTCAGATTTCAAAAGGACATGTAGAAGAAATGGAAAGAAGGGGACATCAAAGGGAAATTCAAACAAATGTCCAGAATGTGAAGGCAGAAAGTCAGAAAAGCGAAATCACAGAATGAATCCAGGCTTGCTAGAGAGGTTAAAAACAATTTTTAAAAGGATTTTTGTTATTTTCACAAAAGAAAGAAAGAAAGAAAGAAAGAAAGAAAGAAAGAAAGAAAGAAAGAAAGAAAGAAAGAAAGAAAGAAAGAAAGAAAGAAAGAAAGAAAGAAAGAAAGAAAGAAAGAAAGAAAGAAAGAAAGAAAGAAAGAAAGAAAGAAAGAAAGAACAAGAATATGCCAGGGTCACAAAGTAGAAAAGATGGCAAAATACTAACAGAGAATAGAGAAAAGACAGAACTACTCAAAACCTTCTGCCTCTGCCTTTTCCAAAAGGAAAACAGTACTCAACCAGGGAGAAATAGAACAGAAGATACAGTAGGGGAAATTCAGCACAGAAGAGATAAAGAGGCAGTACTGGAATACCTCGCTATTTTAAAAGAGTTCAAATCTACTGGGCCTGATGAAGTACACCCCAGTGTATTAATAGACCTGGCAGAAGCAATCCCAGAACCACTAAGTAGAACATTCAGAACTCCTGGAGAAAAGGGGAGAAGTCCCAGCAAACTGGAGGAGGACTAATGTTGGCTAATGGAGGCTTGTAAACAGAGGCTGGATGGCCATGTGTCGGGACTGCTTTGATCGTGTATTGCTGCATAACAGAAAGTTGGACTTGATGGCCCTTGTGATCTCTTCCAACCTTATGATTCTATGATTTGATGAGACGATCATGTAATTTGCAGGGTAAAAAGTCACTTGTGATTGCAGGCAGGCCTAGTTCCAAATGAGCCCTTCCTCAAAAACCACAAAAGACCTAGAAGGGGCTCTACTTCATCCTCTTGGCTTTCACTGACAGGAACCAAGGCTCCAAACAGTAGCAATACTTTTGAAAGTGCCAAACAAAAAACTACCAAGGGTGCATTTGTTTCCTGAAGTTACACAAGAGTGGCTACTTTTTTTAAATCTCTATGTGTATTGGGAGGGAGTAAACTCCCATCGCCTTTTTTCTCAGATGGGGAAGAAAGATGTGTCTTGCCTTGTTCCTGGCTTCATTTCCTTGGATTTAAATACCCATAATTTTGGCAAAGGTGAGGATTAGATTTGCACGCAGGGATCCAAGAGCAGCTACCCCATTCCCTGTACCTTTGCTTCCTCCCCCCCTACTTTTCTTGTCTCTCACACTTTCTCTCAAGCCACCCCCCTCTTTTCTTACTCTCTCTCTCTCACTCCCCCCTACTCTGTGCCTGTCACTTTCTCTTTCTTTCGAAACCCCCCTGCCCATCTCCATCACTCTCTGCCCCATTACCCCTCCTCCCCCACATACCTGCTAATTCCTCCCCCATAGCAGCACTGGCAGCAGAAATCACAATACGTCTCCCCACTACAGAGATGAGTTCCCAGCTCAAGTCAGGAAGTACCTGGATATCTGAAGGTAGAGCCTGGGGAGGGACAGGTGTTGGTACAGAAGTGACCCCAGCTGAGTATAATGCCCTCACATCTATCCTATGCAGCCATTTTCTCCAGGTGAACTGATCTGTGTCACCTGGAGATTGCTCAGAATCCCAGGAAATACCCAGCAACTACCTGGAAGTTGGCGACCATAACTATACTTCAGGTCCCACTCACACCAGGCTCAACCCCTCAGTTCTCCAGGAATATCCAACCTGGAGTTGGTAACGCTATCTCATACCCACCCAACAGCCAACCTATTTCTATCTACCCCTTTATATTCACCAGTTCTCCCCTTGGCCTCACCTGGCAACCTCTGCCTTGGAAAACTATGACTGAGATTTGGGTTGCTGGCCACAGGGTCCAGGCCAGTTGGATGCCAACCCATAAGTCCTTTCCCCTTTCCATGCCTCATTCTCTCCTTCTCTACCATTTATCTGCCTCCCATCTTCAGAAATAATTATTATTTATTTTTTTATTTGTATCCCAACATTCTTCATAGTGGGACGAGAGCAGCTTAAATCATTCTGCTCTCCTTTTTATACACACCACACATCCTCTGAGGTTGGTTAGCCTGAATGTATTTGACTAGGCCAGAATCACCCAATGTCCTTCCTCAGCAAGACACAAATTGGAAGCTGGATTTCCCAGCCCCTGTCCTGAAGCTCTAACTGCTTGTGCACCTGTTGCTGAACAGTAGTCAGAAGCCAGGTCTAGTTGAGTCATTCAAGTCAGGGGGTATCTAGCCACCCAAAGGGACCACTGGATGACAACAAGCTCTGTTGATACAGTTAACTTAATGCTACCAACCATCCAAAACTATACTGCTTTTCAAATTCCTCGGGATTTCTGCCATTCCTACCACCATTATGATTCAGGAATAAAAACAACAGTTGTTCCCTTCAGAAAGTAAAACTGGTGTTTGGGGTATGAACTTACAGGATACGTTTCGGGCCTTCCAGTTGAGAAAAATAAAATCGTGAGTTGTCCGGTGGGAAGAACTCATCCCCCGACAAAACAATTATGTACTTGGTTACATTCCCAGATATCGGGCTCACAGCCTCTTGGAGAGGGAAAATCCAAAGATTACTTGCTATGGCAGGTGGATGAATGTCCCACCCCAATTCTGATTCCAGTTGAGCAGAACTGAAGAAGAGGCACTGCTCACCACAGAAGGAGAGGGACCTCCCTTCACAACAACAACAACCACCTCTATTAGGCATTTAAAATAGGCTCTAGAGCATTACCAGACAAGAGGGGGTCCCTTTCCATCACTGATGGATGTCAATGAACCCCTTTGAAACTCTCCTTCCCATCACTGCTCTTTTTCTCACCAGAAATTCAGTGTGTCTCTGCAAAGATGCTTCCTTACCCAGGGGGTCCAAGTGAGAAGCCAGCTCCTGGAAACGGGGGTTGTCCAACTCTTGGGTTATATTCATCTTATAGAAAGGTCTCATCATATATGACCAGCCACAATATGCTCGGTAATGGTGTTTGAAAGACTTCAGAAAACGAGAATTAGGCAATAGAAAAACAGATTATTAAATAATTGTTTCTTTTTTCTATCTATTGCATTGAGCAACCAAGTGGAGAGAGACTAGGCAGCTGTGAGAAGAATCATGGAAACAGGTCACAAGCAATATACAAATTGATGAAGGATGTGAAGGCACTGCTTCTGATTATCTATGATTGGAAAGTTTTTAGAGAACTTGCTTTATGGGGATATTTGACTGCCAGTTCAACCTCACCTCTGTGAAATTCAGGAAATCCATGGCTACGGGAGCAATCGCTTCAACCCTCTTGTCAACTGCTGCTGTCAGCCAGGAGATCCACCCACCCTTCAAGAAGAAGAAAAGGGTAAAAGAAGGAGATGAAAGTGGGTGGGGAAGAAATAAACAGTCGCCCAGCAGCTGCTAGTTTTCTTAGTGGCCCTCATTAGGGCAGGTGGAATACAAACTATGCAAATAAAGAGAAATAAACTTTTGAGATTGCGAAAATGGAACAAGGGGGATAACCCAAACACACACCAATAACGATAACAAAGTCTGAACAACAACTGCTATCCTCAGGCTATCCACTCACACTTACCAGGCCCAGGCCTGCTATTGTAAACTTTGTGACATTAGACCATACTCTTTCTTCACGTAGTCCGTGATGGTGTCCATGGCTCTCACAACAGCCTGCAGAGACAAAACAGGAGTACAATCTCCTCATGGGGAGCAGGAGATGTTGGCATAGAGGTTGCTTGTGTGGTACATCTTCACAGAGACAAGCCAAAGTCCACCCCAAGAAAAAGTTTTTAATTTATTCCAAAGCCCAGCAGGATTTGCAAAGCTAATAATTATGAGACAACCAACATGCTGCAAACCAGAGTCATTGATTTTGTAAATGGGTGTCACTTTATTCAGATTAGTATGATGAGAAGTCAAACCCTTATAATTTGATAAGTAGACAGTGCTTCACCATGTCTATTGAAATGCTACTTTGCTTTGGGCAAACTCCACTCTGGTGGCTCCTGTCTTTGCACGTGGAGGTAACAGAGATCCAAGAGATGTGAATATTTTCCTACCACACCTCTGGAAATGTCTCACCAAAGCCCTTCCCCCATCCCACAAGAGTCTTCTCTAGGGCCTGCAAGGATCATGACCTCAGAGCAATGTCTCTGGGTTCCAAACCAGAAACCAGAAGAAAAAGCTGATAGTTCAAAAAGCTTTACTGTGACTGGCCCAAGGTCACCCAGCAGGCTTCATGTGGAGGAGTGAAAAATTGAATCTCCTTTTTCAGGGTAGACTTCATTGCTCTTAAGCACTACTCCACACTGATTCTCTCAAGGCAGTTTAAAACAATATCAATGAAACCATGATAAAAGACATAACAAAACTATATAAATAAAACTTGAAGATAATTATGAAGATCAGACCACAATTGGTCTGTGTCCCATTAAGAAGAATTAGGTAGACCCGTCCTCTGCATGGCTGCTTGTTCTCTTATACCACAGAGGACAGGTCTACCCAATGCTTCTGAATGGGAGGTAAACCAGTCCTCCAAGTGCCTAAGATGCTTATGTTGTGTATGTGAAGCTTCAAAGATATCTCATTTAAATAAATACAAAACAATCACTGAAGCACCATAAAATGCTGGGCGGGAAACTGAAACTGATGAGAGCTGTAACAGTCAGGCAGGAACAATAAGACATCTCCTGAGCTCTGCACAGTCCAGCAGGAAGGAAGATTGCAGATGAGTCTGCTATTTAGCGTCCTCAAGATAGCATGGCTTGAGCACAAAAAAAGAGGTCATGAGAACATTTGAGGAGAAAAGCTGTATGGACTTCCTCCCCAAGATGATATTTTTTGCATCCTCATGACGTCTTATTTGTGCTGTACAGAATGGGAAACTCGTGAGTTACGTTCTAGTGCAGACAAAGGTGCAGGATATTGTGACAGACTGCTTAAGAAAGGTTTAATTTTAGAGGGCAGTTCTGACAGAAAAGGAATGTAAAGAGTTAACCCTGAGCTCCACCTGATTGGCTGGCTTGGACTCCAGCTGTCTAGAAAGGACAGAGGGTGTGTTCGTAGGCCAGAAAGGGACAGGAGAGATGAGAGAAAGAGTTCTCATAGCAGAGAGAATGAGAACTTTGCTTCTCAAAAGGCTAGATAACCCGTTTCTGGTGGAGGACTGGGAAAGCCAGCGGTGGGAAACCTGAGCCTTAATCCAAACAAAAATATAATCACAGAAACAATACTTAAAACACATGGAATGCTGGCCACCAACAGCATGGTCTATCAGTGGGAACAGAACTGACCAAGTCAAAAATTTCAACTACTTGGGAATCCGTTTCCAATATAACCTGAATTGGACCAAGCAGTACAAGCACATCTCTTTCTCCACCAATCAGTGCGCGGCAGCAATTAGGCAGTTCTTCTACTCCCGGGGGGGGCAATGTGTCCCAGCAGCTGTGAGAGCCTTTGAAGGCAGACTGATCCCAAAAACCTTGTATGGCGCTCCAATCTGGCTAAATCATAATCTAAAGCCTCTTGAGTCTACACAATCTAGCTTCTTTTGCAAACTTCTTGGAATTTCAAACAGCGTGTCATATCTCTCTTTATGTTCAGAATTAGGTCTAAATCTTCTCGAAACACATTTATGGCTCTCCTCGCTTTGATTTTGGCTGTGCCTCCATTTCCGATCAGACCAGGACAGCCTAACAAAGTGAATGCTTTCAGATTCCTATGTTTCCACTCGGAGTCTTCTGATCAAGAAAAAAAATTAATTCGTTAGGCTTCGCTTTAGATTTCTTCATAAACATGAAGCCAAATAGTCAAACTTCTGTCGCTAAGGCTACTTGACATTGAAAATCAACTGCTTTCTACTTAACACATGAAGGGCATTTTACCGGAGGGCTCCCACCCTCTTCCCTTCAGTAAAGGGCTACCAAGGTACTTTTACAATATATCTTCACCATATCTCCGACGTACCTTAATGCTAGCCAGACTGAACACCCTACCTTCAGCAGTCCTGAGCGGCAGATTTCTCCAGAACCCATAACAACAAAGAACATGTCCCTGCTCACAAAAAGCCATCGAAACAATTGAGCACGTCCTCCTAGATTGTGAACTATATACTTCATCTAGAAGACATTTTAGAAGACTTCATCTAGAAGACTTCATCTAGAAGGATTTTAACCAGAAAAGGTTAAATCCTTCTTTCTGCTTTGTGATCAGTCTCCTCAGAGATCCCTAGACGTTGCCAAATTCCTGGCGCTGGCACAACAGATTCTAGTTTATTTATTTATTTATTGTTTTAACTGCTGGAAATGTCCGAACCTACTTATCTTAAACTTGATTCTCCTCAACCTCCCTGTTGTATTTTAAACTTATGCCAATAAAAAGGTTGATGATGATGATGATGATGGAAGGCTTGGTTATAGATATTTGCAGAGAAAACACCTAGATACGAGCCATAGAGTCTCTGAGGGTGTATGTTATTTTATAGGCAGAGTCAGGAGTGGGATCCTGGTGTGATACCCAAGAGCCTGCTCTGTGAAGCCCAGTGTGCCTCTTCTTTAATGGAAGGAGTAGGATATCTAAGTATATGCATCTGCAAGAGGAAGATTTCCCTGAACAAAGTAGTTTAGGGAGCAGCAGTGGCGTAGTGGTTAAGAGCAGGCGCATTCTAATATGGAGGAACCAGGTTTGATTCCCCGCTCTGCCACTTGAGCTGTGAAGGCCTATCTGGGGAATACAGATTAGCCTGTGCACTCCAACACACAGCAGCTGGGTGACCTCCACATGAAGCCTGCTGGGTGACCTTGGGCTAGTCACAGTTCTTCGGAGCTCTCTCAGACCCACCTACCTCACAAGATATTTGTTGTGGGGGGGGGGAAGGGAAAGGAGATTGTCAGCCCCTTAGAGTCTCCTTACAGGAGAGAAAGGGGGGATATAAATCCAACTCTTCTCTTCCAACTCTTCTTCTTAGTGAAGGAAATTTTATAAAAATTTAGTCAAAAACCTGTTTGTAACAACAAAGGTATTTAACTTAGAACTGTCGGTAACTAAAGATTAATCAAAGTATTTCTGCCTCGGGGGTGGGGAGCTTAATTTATATTCTCTGAAACTTATATTCTTGTAAATCTGTAAATAAGTGTTCCATCTTTATTAACTGGTTAACAAGTCTCATGGAGTCTTTTAAAGAGTGTCCAATCCAGCCTGTCCAGAGTAAACAGATTTTGGAGGGAAAAGTGAAATCTCCTTACAGTGTTAATCCGTGTTCCCTCAGAGGTGGCAGTGAGAATAAGCCTGACAGGCTCTCTTGAAAAGCTTAGGGGTGTGCCTGCTCACTATTCGTTCAGCGCCCACGCCACCTTTACCAGAGATGGCTCGGGGCGACGATCATACTTTTGCAATTACCTTGATGATTGGGAACTGCACAAGATCGTGCGCGGGGGCAGTCCCGTTATTTATGAACCTCCACCATGAACATGCAACTATATCATATCCAGTGATGTTCTTGCATCTT
>NC_059428.1:15125529-15165344 GCF_021028975.2 Sphaerodactylus townsendi | reverse complement strand
TTGGCCCAAGAATCTTTGTTCTTCATTGAGTTTTCTGCATTGCTGTCAATGGGGGTGTGTGTGCAGGCTGTGTGGGGCACATTTCTGAAGGCACAGTCTCAAAACTTTCAGGGTCACATCAGGAGACTGCCCTGATGATAACCCCAGGTTTGGTGCAGTTTGGTTCAGGGAGGCCAAATTATGGACCCTCAAAGGTTCCATTCTAAGGAGACGGGGCTACCCTTTTGAGGGTCCATAACTTTGGACCTCCTGAACCAAAATGCACCAAACTTGGGGGGTAGTATCAGGACAGGGTAGTATCAGGACAGTCTCCTGATGATACGCTGAAATTTTGATGCTGATATGTCTAAAAATGCACCCCCTGCAGGCACCAATGACCTGGCACAAAACATTTTTTGGTCGTGGTGGGGTGGCCCCCCATGGGGGGGGGGCATTCAACTCAGGTTTTTCCCAGAGCTCCAGTTTGCCTCATTATGCCCCTGTTATCCTCAGCCCAGATATCAACTCAATACTTGGTGATTGGTGTTTGGAATATGCTGCCACAGGAGGTGGTGATGGCCACTAACCTGGATAGCTTTAAAAGGGGCTTGGACAGATTTATGGAGGAGAAGTCGATTTATGGCTACCAATCTTGATCCTCTTTGATCTGAGATTGCAAATGCCTTAGCAGACCAGGTGCTCAGGAGCAGCAGCAGCAGAAGGCCGTTGCTTTCACATCCTGCATGTGAGCTCCCAAAGGCACCTGGTGGGCCACTGCGAGTAGCAGAGAGCTGGACTAGTTGGATTCTGGTCTGATCCAGCTGGCTTGTTCTTATGGTCTTATGTTCTTACTTTGTATGATTCAATGAAAAGGTTGCTTGGAAACTGATCTACTTTCTGGTACATCTGTGGGTAAAAAATGAAACAAAACAGTAAATAAGAGGAATCCACTTTGCTTTACACACCTAAAGTTGACAGTGAAACTCTCAGGAGGGCAAGTGTGCTGAGGGACGTACAATGGCTAAAGTGGCATCAGATGAACGAACAGAAGAAGGATCCCAAGTCAGGGGGTGTAACAGGGAGGCTAGGCTGAAAAAGAGCGGCTTGTCCAGGGTTCCTCAGTGGCAGAGTGGACATTAGACCCTGGGACTGCCAAATCCTAGTCCACGTTTCTAAATATGACACCACAATAGCTTTAAGTTCTCCTAAATGTCAAGGCGCTGCCGAGAAGCAAGAAGCTCTTTCCTGGTTCCTCCTTTGGAACATGGGGTAATTTTACAAAATGGGTCATTGTTTTGGCAGGACTTTTGCCTGGGATTCAGCCCCAGGGAGACTGAGTGGGTTCTTAAAGCACAGGGAGGCTTCAGTGTGCATCATCCCTTTGGAAAGCTACTCCAACGGAGCTTTGAAGGGGACTGTGGATGAGTCCTCTCTGTCAGTATTGAGGCAGGAGATGCTGTGCAGAAAAGGACTGGCAAAGGGCCCAACTAGGTGCTGGGACATGCATCCTCTGAGCCTTCTCCTCTTTGCTGCTTTCTTGCCGACTGTTTGGCTGATGGACCTAAAGGCGCTGGATGAATTCGTGAACCTTCCTGACCCCCACTACAACTATACCTTCATTAAAAGGGAGACATTGCCCTTTTATGGCATATTAATCCACTATGATACAATCAACATGACTTCCCAGAAGTGGCTGGATAGTAAGTACTAATTCAAGGAATGATATTTTGACAGTTTTTGAAGTGAGTCCGGGGCGGTGTGTGTGTGTGAGGGGGGGAGGGGACTCCAGGCTGTCCTCCTTCGCTATCCCCGAAGGCCATCTGAAGGGGGATCCTTGTAATCTACAGCAAGACCAGATGATGGGGTGTGGGTGGGCTGGTTCTGTAGCTAGACTCCACACAGGGAAGGAGAAAGTTGCCGCCCTCCCATCCCTCTCCCTGCTGCTGTGGCTGTTCTCTTTGGCCTTTCCCTCAGGCCCACAGTGCACTCTGCTGTCAGTCATTCTGCCCTCCTTGTTGATCACAGCAAGCTGGCTCATAACGAAGGCTGCACTGGACTCTGAGAATAAAAACTAAATAAACTGAACACAGCCCAACCCTGATTGCTTTTTTACTTTGTAAAACTCCCATGGTGTTCCCATGAAATTATTTCTGAACACCTGCAAACCTCAGCCTGACTTGAGTACTTTTTAGCCTGCAAGCAAAGAGAACTAATTCATTTGGAGGGGGGATTTCACCCTAGGCTGCAATAGATTTTTTTTAAAAGGAAAAACTGACTTTTCCCCCCTCTAGAAGCTTACAAGCTCAGCCTCATGGTTTTCAAAACTCAGTCCTGGGTTGCAGTTTGTTTGTTTTTTTATACTTCTAAAAGACTCTACTACAATTAAGTGTTATTCAAATCCTCAGGCCAAATGTTCTTGGGGCAGGTTTCCTGCAGCCCTGTCATCTTAAAGTGTGAAGATTTGCCAGAGCTCTTGCTATGGAGGGAGGCCTCCCACAGGCTGATGCCAGCTGCCCATTTGAGTGGCAGCAGCAGGAGGAATTAAAGATCTGCCACCGCTGCCCCGTGCTGATGGCAATGGGTAGTTCTTGTTCCTAGACCTGCCCGTTGTGCTTGGAAGGTTGGACCTAGAAGCGGTATAATGACGTTGGCAACTTCACCAACTTCAAACGTCTCCTATGTCTTCACATCCCAACCCGAAAACCCCACTCGAACCCCCTGGAAGCCACTTCCCAGGTGAAGTCTGGTCAAGAAGCACAGTGGTGGCCAATTCCAGGGAATTAACACAGGGAATTTTCTTTCATTTGATCCCACTTCTGCTGGGGGTAGGCCAGACAGTGCTGACTGATGCAGTAGCTGTTATCAGGCCAGGTGCAGCTGCATGTTCACTGAGTGGTCCCCGTTGCTCTCCCGTTGGACCCTTTTCTTGTTTCTTCATGTTGCCCTCCCACACTCCAGCCTTAACTCACTACTCTGCCCACCCGCCCATCCCCCTTCTCACAGCTCTGCCTCCCCACCACTTTGTCCTCCCACTCGTTCTTTTCCCACATCACTCGCATTGAAGCACTGCCACCACCTTCCCTTCTGCAGCAGGTTCCCCTCCTGGCACAGCTCAAGTGATGGTGGAGAGAACGTCATTCCACCCACCTGGCTGAAACGTTGGGGAGTAGTGGGGATCCTCCTCCCGCACCTCCTCACCACTCTGCCCTCCTTTTTACCTTCCTCCCAACCCTCTTCCTGTTCCTACCTTCAGCACCACCTCTTCCACGATCAGGTTGCAGATTTTCATTTGCAGGCAACACTTTGCTGTTCTGAGTGGAATTCAATGGTCCCTCCATTTATTTTAATTTTGGTATTTCTTCTGAAAACTGGGTTCATATCAGAATTGTCTTCTGAGAGACTGGCCCCATCAAGATTGGTCAGGTTCAAAATTAGATATGCTTCTACTAAGGGGCCACAAAGAACTGCCTACTCACATATGAACCTTTCAGGCCATTAACGTCATCTTCCAAGTTTCTGCTTCAAATGCCCTTCCTCATGAAATTAGGCGAGAGTCTCTTGAAGTGGGTGGCTGTTGCACTAAACTGTGACACTTTCTTCGGGGATTTTCATCTTTCTCTTACTAGGCCTTTCCCCACTCTCTTCCATCCCCCCTATGCTACGCGCTGCTCTCAGCGCACGGCATCCCAGGCACGTGCCTAGGTGTCCCCACGACCCCATGCTCTGTGTCAAAAGGTGCCGTTCAGAAGAGCTCCTGGGATGCCGCACGCTGAGGGGGTGCAACAGCGGCAGCGTTGGGGCGGCTGCGCTGTGGCTGCCCCTGCCGCAGGGAGTGAGGAGGAACCCCGCGCTACTCTCCTCAAGTAGCGTGGGGCTTACGGTAAGTGGGGAAAGGCCCTCTGTCACTGCCCACAGCTCAGTTCTTTTAAGATGCCAGCCACAGATGCCAGCCACAGATGCAGGCGAAACGTCAGGAGAGAATGCTGCTAGAACACAGCCATGCTGGAAACCACACAGCACCTTAGTTTTCATTGTTTTTATATGATCGTTATTTTCTTTTAATTATTGGGTGCTTTGATTGCCCTCATTGGGCAGAAAGGTGACATACAGCTTTTGTTTATGATGATAATATGAACATGATGATGGTGATGGTGGTCTTGAATGGAAAATTCTGCATTTCTTTTTTCAGAATCTGAAGTGGATAAAGTGGTCTGGAGCCATACACTGAAGATTGCTGTGCCGAAATTTCGAAAAATATCCATTTCAGAATCTTGCCTACTTATAATCACAACTGATCAAAATGATGAATTCATTTCAGATAATTTAGTTCAATATGTAGCCCTTACAAGCACAGCTGTGGTAGCAAAATCGTATGTGCGCAGGGTCACTAAGTGGGAAAAATCATTTTATCTTTGCTTGGGACAGCTGCTCTTGGGCTGTGGGTGGAGATGAGTGCTCCCAGCATGAGAATGAAGAACCATGACAAATGCAGATGCCCTAAACATATGCATGTTTGAATGTTGTTTGTAAATTTATCTCTTGCTTCTCCTCTAAGGAGGTTAGATGGGCATATGGAATTCTAATCCCTCCTCCATTTCATTCTCCCTACAACCATTTGAGGTAGTTGAGTGTAAGAAAGATGGACTAACCTGGTGATTAAGTCTTTCCTACATAAGTCATTAAATCCAAAATGGTGGAATACAATGTAATTATAAATATAATTAAAACCGGAGTTTGACGGTCATAACATAATCTATCTAGGGACCAGTTGAGATGGTTTCATGTTACTTCAAATTATCTTGTTTCCAGCTGTCTTTTTCTCAGAAGCCTTCTCCAATTTAAAGTCCAGAACCTGAGAGCTCATGTTATACTCTATATGCAAGTGACTGTGGTTTCCCTGCAGGGTCGTGGCTGTGCTGAGTGGGGCTCTTCCGCAGCCTCTCACCTTCCATGTAAGTACAGAAGAACTTATCTGCGCTGAAAGTTCCCTCTGACTTCCCAGCTGAAAAGGCACTACTCTGTTGGGAAGGGCCTAGCTTCTCTCTCCAGACTGATCCAACATTTATGTTTCTTTCTTTTTTCCCCTCTGTGCCAGAATGATCCTTTAAGATGCAAGAACATCACTGGATATGATATTGTTGCATGTTCATGGTGGACGTTCATAAATAACGGGACTGCCCCCGCGCCCATTCTTGTGCAGTTCCCAATTGTCAAGGTAATTGCAAAAGTATGATCATCGCCCCAAGCCATCACTGGTAAAGGTGGCGTAGGTGCTGAACGTAGAGCGAGCAGGCACTCCCCTAAGCTCTTCAAGAGAGCCTGTCAGACTTGCTCTCACTGCCACCTCTGAGGGAACATGGATTAACACTGTAAGGAGATTTCACTTTTCCCTCCAAAATCTTCACACCCTCGCCTCCCCCTCTCTTCTTCTTTCTTGTAGCCCGGAACTTGCTGGCTAGTAAGAGGAGGGACCCTTTAACTACTGTTGGGTCCAGGGGACTCTTTACTTGCTTGGTAGACTATTTATTTTGGCACTCTTTCCGTTCATTTTATGATAAATTGTGATTTACTATGATGCATGGCCACTTAAAAGCTCTATATTCCTGAATGTGAGAATGTTATGCTAATCTGTGTCTCTAATCCTGGATTAATTAATGTGAAATATTTGCAGAATATACAGTATGGATTACGAATTCTAGTTCACAATGGATGATGTTCTGGTTTATTTTTTACTTTAAACAGAAGAAGAAGAAGAAGAGTTTGGATTTATATCCCCCCTTTCTCTCCTGCAGGAGACTCAAAGGGGTTTACAATCTCCTTGCGATTCCCCCCTCACAACAAACACCCTGTGAGGTTGGTGGGGCTGAGAGAGCTCCGAAGAACTGTGACTAGCCCAAGGTCACCCAGCAGGCTTCATGTGTAGGTCACCCAGCTGCTGTGTGTTGGAGTGCACAGGCTAATCTGTATTCCCCAGATAAGCCTTCACAGCTCAAGCGGCAGAGCGGGGAATCAAACCTGGTTCCTCCATATTAGAATGCACCTGCTCTTAACCACTACGCCACTGCTGCTCCCTAAACCATTTTGTTCAGGGAAATCTTCCTTTTGCAGATCCAAATAGATATCCTACTCCTTCCACTAAAGAAGAGGCACGCTGGGCTTCACAGAGCAGGCTGTGGCGTATCCCACCAGGATCCCACTCCTGACTCTGCCTATTGTATAACACACCCCCTCAGAGACTCTCTGGCTTGTATCTAGGTGTTTTCTCCGCAAATATCTGTAACCAAGCCCTCCATGTGTTTTATTGTTTCTGTGATTATATTTTTGTTTGGAGTAAGGCTCAGGTTTCCCACCGCTGGCTTTCCCAGTCCTCCGCCAGAAACGGGTTATCTAGTCTTTTGTGAAGCAAAGTTCTCACTCTCTCTGCTATGAGAACTCTTTCTCTCTACTCTCTCCTGTCCCTTTCTGGCCTATGAACACACCCTCTGTCCTTTCTAGGCAGCTGGAGTCCCAGCCAGCCAATCAGGTGGAGCTCAGGGTTAACTCTTTACATTCCCTTTCTGTCAGAACTGCCCTTTAAAATTAAACCTTTCTTAAGCAGTCTGTCACAATATCCCGCACCTTTGTCTGCACTAGAACACGAGTTTCCCATTCTGTACAGCACAAATAAGACGTCACGAGGATGCGCTTGGGGAGGAAGTCCGTACAGCTTTTCTCCTGAAATGTTCTCATGATCTCTTTTTTTCTGCTTAAGCCATTCTATCTTGAGGACGCTAAATAGCAGACTCACCTGCAACCTTCCTTTCTGCTGGACTGTGCAAAGCTCAGGAGATGTCTTATTGTTCTTGCCTGACTGTTACAGCTCTCATCAGTTTCAGTTTCCCACCCAGCATTTTATGATGCTTCAGTGATTGTTTTGTTTCGTTCCAATGAGATACCTTGAAGCTACACAGACACAACATAAGCATCATAGCCACTTGGAGGACTGGGGTGGTCTTTGGCTTGTCTCTGTGTAGATTTACCACACAAGGAACCTCTATGCCAACATTTCCTGCTCCCCATGATGAGATTGTGCTCCTGTTTTGTCTCTGCAGGCTGTTGTGAGAGCCATGGACACCATCACGGACTACGTGAAGAAAGAGTTTGGTCACAATGTCACAAAGTTTACATTAGCAGGCCTGGGACTGGTAAGTGTGAGTGGAGAGCCTGAGGATAGCAGTTGTTGTTCAAACTTTGTTATCCTTATTGGTGTGTGTTTGGGTTATCCCCCTTGTTCCATTTTCGCAATCTCAAATGTTTATTTATCTTTATTTGCATAGTTTGTATTCCACCTGCCCTAATGAGGGCTACTAAGAAAACTAGCAGCTGCTGGGCGACTGTTTATTTCTTCCCCACCCACTTTCATCTCCTTCTTTTACCCTTTTCTTCTTCTTGAAGGGTGGGTGGATCTCCTGGCTGACAGCAGCAGTTGACAAGAGGGTTGAAGCGATTGCTCCCGTAGCCATGGATTTCCTGAATTTCACAAAGGTGAGATTGAACTGGCAGTCAAGTATCCCCATAAAGCAAGTTCTCTAAAAACGTTCCCATCACAGACAATTGCAAGCAGTGCCTTCACATCCTTCATCAATTTGTATATTTTCTCTCCTCATAAGGAAGGTGCTCCAGTCCCTCAATTTGTATATTGCTTGTGACCTGTTTCCATGATTTTTCTCACAGCTGCCTAGTCTCTCTCCACTTGACTGCTCAATGCAATCCGTAGAAAAAAGAAACAATTATTTAGTAATCTTTTTTTTATTGCCTGATTCTGGTTTTCTGAAGTCTTTCAAACACCATTACCGAGCGTATTGTGGCTGGTCGTATATGATGAGACCTTTCTATAAGATGAATATAACCCAAGAGTTGGACAACCCCCGTTTCCAGGAGCTGGCTTCTCACTTGGACCCCCTGGGTAAGGAAGCATCTTTGCAGAGACACACTGAATTTCTGGTGAGAAAAAGAGCAGTGATGGGAAGGAGAGTTTCAGAGGGGCTCATTGACGTCCATCAGTGATGGAAAGGGAGGCCCCTCTTGTCTGGTAACGCTCTAGAGCCTATTTTAAATGCCTAATAAAGGTGGTGGTTGTTGCTGTGAAGGGAGGCCCCTCTCCTTCTGTGGTGAGCAGTGGCTCTTCTTCAGTTCTGCTCAACTGGAATCAGAATTGGGGTGGGACTTTCATCCACCTGCCATAGCAAGTAATCTTTGGATTTTCCCTCTCCAGAATACAATGAGCGATATGCGAATGTAACCAAGTACATAATCGTTTTGTCGGGGGATGAGTTCTTCCCACCGGACAACTCACGATATTATTTTCCTCAACTGGAAGGCCCGAAACGTATCCTGTAAGTTCATACCCCAAACACCATTTTTACTTTCTGAAGGGAACAACTATTGTTTTTATTCCTGAATCATAATGGTGGTAGGAATGGCAGAAATCCCGAGGAATTTGAAAAGCAGTATAGTTTTGGATGGTTGGTAGCATTAAATTAACTGTATCAACAGAACCTGTTCTCATGCAGTGGTCCCTTTGGGTGGCTAGATACCACCTGACTTGAATGACTCAACTAGACCTGGCTTCTGACTACTGTTCAGCAACAGGTGCACAAGTGGTTGGAGCTTCAGGACAGAGTCTGGGAAATCCAGCTTCAAATTCCTGTTTTGCTGAGGAAGGACATTGGGTGATTCTGGCCTAGTCAAATACATTCAGCCTGACCAATCTCAGAGGGTGTACAAAAAAGAGAGGAGAAAAATGTATGCTGCTTTGGTCCCCACTACGAAGAATGTTGGGGTACAAATAAAATACGTACATAATAATTGTATCTGAAGATGGGAGGCAGATACAAGGTAGAGAAGGAGAGAATGAGGCATGGAAAGGGGGTTGGCATCTAACTGGGCTTGACCCAGTGGCCAGCAACCCAAATCTCAGTCATAGTTTTCCAAGGCAGAGGTTGCCAGGTGAGGCCAAAGGGAGGAATAGGTGAATATAAAGGGGTTGATAGAAATAGGTTGGCTGTTGGGTGGGTATGAGATAACGTTACCAACTCCAGGTTGGATATTCCTGGAGAATTGAGGGGTTGAGCCTGGTGTGAGTGGGACCTGAAGTATAGTTATGGTCGCCAACTTCCAGGTAGTTGCTGGGTATTTGCTGGGATTCCAAGCAATCTCCAGGTGACACAGATCAGTTCACCTGGAGAAAATGGCTGCATAGGATAGATGTGAGGGCATTATACTCAGCTGGGGTCACTTCTGTACCAACACCTGTCCCTCCCCAGGCTCTACCTTCAGATATCCAGGTACTTCCTGACCTGGAGCTGGGAACTCTTCTCTGTAGTGGGGAGACCCATTGTGATTTCTGCTACCAGTGCTGCTATGGGGGAGGAGTTAGCAGGTATGTGGGGGAGAGGGTAATGGGGCAGAGAGAGTGATGGAATGGGCAGGGTCGAAAGAGAGAGAAAGTGACAGGCACAGAGTAGGGAGAGAGAGAGAGAGAGTGAGTAAGAAAAGGGGTGGCAGGAGAGAGAAAGAGTGAGAGACAGAAAAGTAGGGGAGGAAGCAAAGGTGCAGGGAATGGGATAGCTGCTCTCGGGTCCCTGCGTGCACATCTAATCCTCACCTTTGCCAAAATTATGGGTATTTAAATCCAAGGAAATGAAGCCAGGAACAGGCAAGACCCATCTTTCTTCCCATCTGAGAAAAGGCGATGGGAGTTTACTCCCTCCCAATACACACAGAGATTTAAAAAAGTAGCCACTCTTGTAACTTCAGGAAACAAATGCCCTTGGTAGTTTTTGTTTGGCACTTACAAAAGTATTGCTGTTTGGAGCCTTGGTTCCTGTCAGTGAAAGCCAAGAGGATGAAGTAGAGCCCCTTCTAGGTCTTTTGTGGTTTTTGAGGAAGGGCTCATTGGAACTAGGCCTGCCTGCAATCACAAGCGACTTTTTACCCTGCAAATTACATGATCGTCTCATCAAATCATAGAATCATAGAGTTGGAAGAGATCACAAGGGCCATCAAGTCCAACTCCCTGTTATGCAGCAATACACGATCAAAGCAGTCCTGACAAATGGCCATCCAGCCTCTGTTTACAAGCCTCCATTAGCCAACATTAGTCCTCCTCCAGTTTGCTGGACTTCTCCTTTTCTCCAGGAGTTCTGAATCATTATCGCAAGTGGTTCTGAGATTACTTCTGCCAGGTCTATTAATACACTGGGATGTAGTTCATCAGGCCCAGTAGATTTGAACTCTTTTAAAATAGCCAGGTATTCCAGTACTGCCTCTTTATCTCTTCTGTGCTGAATTTCCCCTACTGTATCCTATTTCTCCCTGGTTGAGTACTGCTTTCCTTTTGGAAAAGGCAGAGGCAGAAGGTTTTGAGTAGTTCTGCCTTTTCTCTATTCTCTGTTAGCATTTTGCCATCTTTTCTACTTTGTAACCCTGTCTTTCTTTCTTTCTTTCTTTCTTTCTTTCTTTCTTTCTTTCTTTCTTTCTTTCTTTCTTTCTTTCTTTCTTTCTTTCTTTCTTTCTTTCTTTCTTTCTTTCTTTCTTTCTTTCTTTCTTTCTTTCTTTCTTTCTTTCTTTCTTTCTTTCTTTCTTTCTTTCTTTCTTTCTTTCTTTCTTTCTTTCTTTCTTTCGTGAAAATAACAAAAATCCTTTTAAAAATTGTTTTTAACCTCTCCAGCAAGCCTGGATTCATTCTGTGATTTCTCTTTTCTGACTTTCTCCACATTCTGGACATTTGTTTGAATTTCCCTTTGATTTCCTCTTTTTTCCATTTCTTCTACATGTCCTTTTGAGATCTGAGCTCAGTTGAAAGTTCTTTAGACATCCATCCTGATTTCATTAGAAACATCCTCTTTTCCCTCCTCTTTGGAACTATTGTGCCTTCAAGGTCTGACTTTTAAGAAACTCCCATCCACCATGCACCCTCTTCTCTTTTAGTATGCTTAATCATGGGATCACATGTTGTAGTTTCCTCAGTTCAGTGAATCCAGCTTTCTTCAACTATACAAAACACGTCTGACAAAACTTGGCATCCTTTTCCCACTGTATAATGGACTCCAGGAGAACATGGTCCTTCCCAGCTAAAAATCCTACCACTTCCACCCCATTAACCAGGACATCATTTTTGGTTAGGAGCAGATCTAACATAGTCAATATGCTTGTTACCTCTTCTACCTTCTGGATCACGAAATGGTCTACAAAGCAAGTGAGAAATTTTTTGGACCTAATAAGCTAGGAAGAGTTTAACACCCAGCATATCAGAATAATTGAAATCTCCCATTGCTACTGCTTCTCTCTTTTCTGAAAGTTTGTTCATCGCAGGAAGGAATCATTCAGCTCTTCAGTCTGGCTTCAGTAGACCCTCACAATGAGATCACCCATTTTTCTCTTCAGCTTAATTTTTACCCATATGCTCTCAACCTGGCTTCCAGGATTTATCGACCTGCTCACAGGTGTATTCATACCTGACATACAGTGTTACCCCTTGTCCTTCTGTAGTCGGTTTATTTTTAAATTCCAATCATGAGACTCATCCCACTTTGTTTCCTGCCCATGCTGTAAGCCAGTCCTTTGTTTGTTCTGCCATTGGACTGCTGGCTCCTTTTGGGCAACTTATTGAAAGCCTTTTGGTTTGCTATCTGGAGATCAAAGGCCTTGTCAGGCTAGTATGACTTGCCTGATTCTGTAAGGAATAATACAATACCATACCATACAATTAGTGTAGAGACATCTAAGACCATGGTTGATTCCTCCTGGCTGCTTATTTAAGGTTATTTCCCTCCCCTGTCAGCAGAGGCGTAGCTAGGAAAAATGGAGCCCGGAGCAAAATCTGAGCCCCCCCCCCATGGGCAGCCTCACTCCCCCACCATGACCAAACAACATTTTTTGTACCGGTCATCTCAAACGCCTCTCATTATTATTGCTGCTCTAAATTGTTTTAGCCAGTGTTTTAACTGTATTTTATGTTGTGTACAGCCCAGAGCCCCTTGGGGATAGGGCGGTATAAAAATCCAAACAATCAATCAATCAATCAATCAATCAATCAATCAATCAATCAATCAATAAATAAAGTCACCATCACATTATAGAACATGCCCCAACACACAAATCTGAACACACCCAGGGCTCCCTAGTTTAAACAACATTGAAAGTGATGCTATTTTTTGAAGGGGGGAATCCACCCTGAAACAACATCACTTTTAATGTTGTTTAAACTAGAGAGCCCAGATTCTCCTTTTAAATCCACCTTAAAGGGAGACTCTGGGCTCCCTAGTTTAAACAACATTTAAAGTGATGCTATTTCAGGGTACATTCCCCACTTGCCCCCCAAACAGCATTGTTTTCAATGTTGGTTATTGTGGGTTTTCTGGGCTGTGTGGCCATGGTTTGGTAGATCTTGTTCCTAATGTTTCACCTTCATCTGTGGCTGGTATCTTCAGAGGTGTAACACAGAGAGAAGTCTGTTTTACATTGTTTCTAGACTTCTTTTATAACAGACTTCTCTCTGTGATACACCTCTGAAGATGCCAGCCACAGATGCAGGCGAAATGTTAGGAACAAGGTCAACCAGACCACGGCCACACAGCCTGTAAAACAGCCTCTTTAAGCTAACAGTACCAACATTTTAGGCTATCTTCAGGAGATTCTCCTGATGAAACCACCCAGGTTTAGTGAAGTTTGGTTCAGGGGAGTCCAAAGATATGGACCCCCAAAGGGGGTGACGCCATCCTCCATTGTTTCCAATGGGAGCTAATAGTAGATGGACCCCCTGAACCAACCTTCACCAAACCTGGGTGGTATCAGCAGGGGACTATCCTTATGATACCACCTAGGTTTAGTGAAGTTTGATTCAGGGGGTCCAAAGTTATGGACCCTAATATGGTAGCCCCAGCTAGCTTAAAAACTGCACCCCCTGCAGACCAAAAATGGAAAAAACACTAACAAATACAAAAAGCCACAAACGAACCTGCAATTTTTGCGCCCCGATGTCCCCATTGTAGCTACACCTCTGCCTGTCGGGTTCTAGAACTATTTGCTCAGTTCTCTCAATAACCTTTGGACCATTATCTCTAGCACTTGATGAACTCTTGCCCACTTGAATACTGTCTCTCTATTCATAAATCAGTTTTAAATCCTCCTGATCAGATTTGTGAGCCTCCTAGCAAAAAACTTTCTATCTAAAGCCATGAAGTGCAACCCATCCCTTTGCAGCAGTCCATCTTCATGAAGCCTGAGACCATGGTCCAAGAAGCCAAAATGTTCCTAGTGGCACCTGTGAAACCAGTGGTTCACCTCCCCTTTTTTCTTTCAATCGCTGGGCCATGCCCTCCTACTGGGAGTAGAGATGAAATGAGAACTTGTGCATCAAAATCCTTCAGCTTCCTTTCCAGAGCCTCAAAATCTCTTTTGATGTCCTGAAAGCTCCATCTTTCACTGCCATTTGTTCCCATGTTGATCAACAGAAAGGGATAACAGTGAGTGGACTTGACAAGTCTTTTCTGCCTCTCTGTGACATCATGGATTTTTGCCCCAAGTTCACAGCATTGCTCTCGAGTCATCTTGTCAGGCCTGCAAATCACTGCTTCTGTTCCCCTCACCAGGGAATCCCCTCCCACCCTCACATGTTTGCTCTGGGGTTTTGCAGGGGCAATTCCGTGGGTTGAACCTTCTGCCACGTGTATATTATCTGAAGTGAGTGGACTTGACAAGTCTTTTCTGCCTCTTTGTGACATCATGGATTTTTTTTTACTTATAGCAAGCCTTTATTGGCATAGACAGCAGTACAACAATAATAAAAACGGATTAAAAGCATATACAATACAGGATATACATGATTAGACGAAGGAAATCTACTGGCAATTAGTAATTTCCAGGAGAAAGTCTGCCACTATCATACAGAAAGAAGGATCAGGGTTGTCCAACAAGTAGTGTAATCTAATTAAATCGGGGAGATCGGGTGAATGTAAAGGAGTGAGATTCACATACTTGGATCTGATTTCCTTGAATTTGAGACAGTGAAATAATTGGTGGGCCAGAGATTCAACTGAGCCATTGTTACATGGGCACAATCTTTTAGCCTTTTCTTGCTTATTAAATCTGCCATGTAACAAGGCAGAAGGCATAACATTAAACCTGGCAAACATTATGGCTCTCCTTTGAGCAGGGTTTATTAGGCAATACAGGTAGTATGCCAAGTGGCCCCGTTCAAATGGGAGAGAAAAATACAGGGGGGAGCACGTTTTCTTGGCTGCGGTGAATAGGGTAGAGAACTCTCTATCCAATAGTTGACCTTTTAATTTCCTATAAGCTTCTGAATAGGACAGAGGGCAAAGTGAATCCACTGACAGTCCAATAGATGCAATTTTTTCTTCAATTATGGAAAACCAGGGGTTGGAATGGGTGTCAGAGAGCAGACGGTGGACCAGGGAATTACAGTCCGAGAGAAAATGAATTCGCAGCCAGAATCTAAAAGTCCTCAGCCAAGCGGCTGATTCCAAGGAGTTTTGACCTAACTCCAGACAAAGGGCTGCATAGGGCATACAATTTGGGAGTCCAGTTATCTTGTGAAAAAAATTGGATTGAAGAGAATTCAAGGAGTGGTTAATAGCTTGAATCCAAATTGGGACTCCGTAAAGCAATCTCGAGGCGGCTTTGGCATTGAAAAATTTGAGGGCAGGAGGGATAAAGGAGTGGCCACTGCTGTAAAAGAAACGTAGTAGTGCTGACATACTATTAGATGTAGCTAGGAGAGCGGCCTTCCTCTGGGTTGACCATGAAAGGTTAAAGGAGAATGAGAGGCCAAGGTATTTATAGCACTTAACCTGTTCGATTTGGGTGCTTTTCATTGCCCATGTGAGCTTCTTAAAGTGCCTAGAGAAGACCAATGCCTTGGTTTTTTCATAATTAATTGTCAGTCTGTTGGACTGACATTCCGTGGGTTGAACCTTCTGCCACTTGCACATTATCTTAAGGTTGACTTTCTTGCTCCTGTGCCTGTTCCTGATCCCCCCTGACAAGAGAGAGAGAACTTCAAATCTATTCTGTAGCTTCAGACTCACAGACCGTTTCTTCTATGAGTCACACTCCTCCAGTTGCCACCTCCTTTGTTTGAGAGCTGCTGTCCTCCTCAGAAAGATCCTCATTGTATTCACCACCCAGTACTATCTGTTCCACTCTTTCGAGTAAATCCTTATTCTACTTAACAAACAGAAGGGTAGATATTTGCACCTCAAGCTGCTGGACCTTCTCCTCCAAGAGAGCAACCAACTTGAACTTGCTGCAAGTATAGCTACCCACATTCTCCGGCAAAAAAACTGACATACCATAGCTGTTGCAGGTGACATCAGCAACTTCCCGACCAGCCATATTTAATTGTCTTAAATAGCCCAGAGGCATATCTATCAGCCTCCCTTTCAAAAAGCCCTCTCCTAAACTCCCGCACAAAAGATTGTGCATTAACCTTGCCTGTTTAGTTAAGCACCCGTTCACTGAGCTCCAGAGACTGAGACATAGACCATTTTTGCATGGCACAATTGAACCGGGTTATAACTAGCGAGTTAGGACCACCATTTCTCACCAGTTGGAGCACAGCAACACCCATTAATGTCTTAAAATCTGAGATCCATTTTGTAGCTCCTGGCTTTAGTTTCTAAGGATTTATGCCTGTCACAGACAACCATGTGTTCTATTTGAAAAGTGAAAGGGGAGGGGGTATCTGGGGGTTACATGGTCCAGGATATTTGAAACCCTTTCCTGCTTGACGTGCAATTTGCACAATCATCCTGTAGCTAGTGGCAGTTTGGAGCTTGTAGCTGTGAGTCACATAATGCACAAATGGATGGATGCAATCTTTATTACTGTAGATATGAGGTGGGGAGGGTAGGACAGGAGGAAAAAGCATTTCATCGGCAGAAAAAATCTCTATATTTCAACCTAAGTAACTAAGTGCTTCATATATCTGCTACTGTTTCTTTCCAGAATCATGCCAAACACTGATTATTTGAATTTACGGAAAAACAAACTCCTGCAGAGAATTACCTCTTTTTACTTCACGGTGGTTGAAAAGAAATATACACCTTACAAGATCTCCTGGGAGATGAACATGGTGACTGAAATTCATATTCAGTGATCATCTGCAGAAAGATACAGACGTAGATCTAGCTTCTTTTCCCCACAACAATTGAAAATTTTGTTTTGAAGTCTTGTTTTATAAAAAAAAAAATAACAGCTTGGCTAGGTACAGAGAAGATATATTCCCAAGAAGCAAATAAAATAGGAAAGGCAGCCCTGGATGCTCTTTGCTGACATCCCAAGCTAGACTTCCTTCCTTCCTTCCTTCCTTCCTTCCTTCCTTCCTTCCTTCCTTCCTTCCTTCCGTTATTACAGATTACAATGAGGTCTTACAATATTACAATATTACAAATATTACAATCTTAAAATGAGGTCTTCTTTTGAAATCAGCTTTTGTTGTGCTGTTTTATCTTCTCCTTCTATCATCGATCCCAAGTTGCAGGTAGTTGCTGAGGTGCCTGCCATTTGGTTTCCTGGTGACCATTTGCTTCTTGTCCAAAGCCTCTCTTCCCCTAAGCAAAAAGCTAATCATGGCCTCCAAGTTCCATAGGGAATAATTGCCTTTAAAATTTAAGAGGAGGGAGATGCTGCCAAACTTCTGTATGGAAGGACCACTTTCTTCTTTTTATGCACCTGCTGCCTTGGGTGGAGGGAATGGGGAGTAAGAACATAAGAAGTTGGTATTTACAAACGAATTGGTATTTACAAACGCAAAAGCATGGCTAAAATAAACTGGCATCAGAGGCTTGTAAAGTTTAAACAAAAATCATTTTTTAAATTTACAAGCTTCATGGCTGAGTGCAGATTTAAGCCTGGACCCCACAGATGCTAGTTGAATACTCCACTCACTAAGCTGATCTGGCACATCAAGACTTCTAGAAAGGCTTCTAAAGGGTGGATGGAGCTTTGTTTTTGTTCATGTCACCAACATCTTTCTCTCTTCCTAGACAAATACCAGCGGGACTATTTCTCTTACTGCCTACAATACCCACAGAGTCTATTCTCACCATGCTGGCACAGTTGATAATACCAGGTAGGGTTATTCCAATCACATTGATCTTCAGTGGATATGAGGTCGTTATTAAGGGTATTTTTTTCTCAGCAGATAAAGTAACATATCCATCTCTGTCTCTACCACATAGGGCTTGTGACCCCAGAATGAGGGAGAGTAGCTGGCAATTCTTCCCAAGACAAACCCTTGTAAAATGACTTCGGACAGACGTTAAAGAAGTGGTAAGTAATTTCTCCTGGACTTTACTCTACTTATCTCAACATGCTGCTGCCCCCCATAAGACAGAGTAGTTTGTATTCCACAAAATGCCAGTGGAAAATGCTGATGTTCTGAGATCTTCCTCCCTTCCCTCCTCCTTGCCAGAGCATATTGCAGCCTTGGAAAATGTAATCTCTGGGATGAATGGATCTCATTGGGAGATACTGCAGTATAAGTTTCGAGTTTTTCAGCACATTTCTTGTGCTGAAAAAGCCCCCCTCAACTTATACACGAGTCAGGTGTATTTTAAATTTTTTTTAGGGTTTTTACTTTGTCGGCCACCAGGGGGCGCAGCTTTTAGGCTTGTGGCACCAATATTTCAGAGTATCATCAGGTGACACTCCTGATGATACCAGCCAAGTTTGGTAAAGTTTGGTTCAGGGGGTCCATAACTTTGTGGGTGCCGCATCTTCCATTGTTTCCAATGGAAGTTAATACTTTATGGGGCTCCATTTTGAGGGTCCATAACTTTGGACCCCTTGAACCAAACTTCACTGAACCTGGGTGGTATCATCAGGATAATCTATTGCTGATATCAGTCAGGTTTGGTGATGTTTGGTTCAGGGGGTCTAACGTTATGGATCCCCAAAGTGGGTGCTCCCATCCCCCATTGTTTCCAATGGGAGCTAATAGTAGATGGGGCTACATTTTGAGGGTCCATAACTTTGGACTCCTTGAACCAAACTTCACTAAACCTGTGTGGTATCATCATGATAATATCTTGCTGATACCAGCCACCCGTGGGTCCAAAGCTGGATCCCCAATGTGGGTGTTTCCTATCCCCCATTGTTCTAAATGGGAGCTGGCTAGTAGATGGGGGGTCCCTTTGAGTATCCATAACTTGGGACCCCTGAACCAAACTTCAACAAAAATGGGTGGGATCAACAATGTAGGACTCCTCAGCATACTCTGAAACAAGTTGGTACTGCTAACATAAATACCCTCTCCTGACAGGGTTGTGTGTGTGAATGTTCCGTCGAACATGACACCTGCCATGTGCAATTTTAAAAAATATGTACACTAAAAATAATGAACCATTATTTTAAAAAAGCGTGGGTAGTTTTTGAGTCACATAAGTGGAACAGGTACCGTTCTATTCCAGTTGTTATTGTAAGATCCATTGTTTAAACTCTCTTTCTTACAAAAAAAGCTAAGGTTTTTGTACTTTTAAAGTTATTGTTGATACCCATAGGGTTCTTTGTTGACCCCTCTTTTCCATTTAGCATAGTTTACTGTTTTTCTCTTTGAAATAGCCATTCAAAAACATTTCACCTACGGATGCCTCAATTAATGTAATTTTATTGGTATCTATTTTTATTTTTGAAATTTACCAGTAGCTGCTGCATTTCCCACCCGAGACTTGTACACGAGTCAATACGTTTTCCCAGTTTTTGGTGGAAAAATTAGGTGTTCGACTTAAATGCGGGTCGACTTATACAGGAGTATATACGGATACCCATGCAAGTAGCTTTGTGAGTCGGGGCTCTGCAGTTGTGGGGGGAGGATGGATAGGGACTGCAGTTGTCTATAAAGGACAGAGGGTGTGTTAGTTGGCCAGACGGGGACAGGAGAGACCAGAGAGGAAGGCGGAGAGCCAGAAAGAAAGAGTTCTCATCAGAGGCAAAGCCACAATGGGGCCAGGGGGTGCTCATTGCACTGGGCACGCACCTGGGGGCCACGCAAAAATTCTAGCTTGTGTTTTTTGTATTTTTAGTGTGTTTTCAGTTTTTGGCCTGCAGGGGACACAGTTTTTAGGCTAGAAGTACCAAAAATTCAGGGTATCTTTAGGACACTCTCCTGATGATACCACCCTGGTTTGGTGATGTTTGGGAGCTAATAGGAGATGGGGCCACCCATCCTTTAACACCAAAGGGTCACAGACTTTTGGAGGGCCCCATGTGAAGTTTCCCTATTTCAGATCTTCAGGCTATCCAACCTCTTATAGCCACTGTTCCTCCCTAAGTCTGAGATATTGAGGACTCTGCCCCCCTAGACTTCCTCTCACTGGTTCCTTACTGGCCACACTGGCACTGGACACAATATCCAGACTGAAGGAACTGGGTCTTGACACGATCTGTGTCTGTTTGCTGAATCTGTGCCCCTTCACACACAGACAGTTCCAACAGAAGCAGAATAAGAATCGGAAGAATGTTGTTCCACTGACAGGCTTTTCCCTGTTTTTATAGTACGTCTCAGCTCCTGCTACCTGTGGCTCTAGGTGAACTGCACCTCTGCCAGCCAATCAGGAGGTGTTTCCATACAAGGGGATTATTGTTTAGGCCTGCTTGGCTGCACCTTAGCAAAACTATTAACCCTTTTCTGGGTGAATCCATCACAGCCATCAAGTCTCTCTTTGAATACCTCCAAAGGAGACTCCACCACAGTCCAAGTTAGTGCATTCCACTTTTGAATAGCCCTTACTGTCAGGATGTTTTTCCTGATGTAAGGGGGAACATCTTTTTCTTCACATGGAACCTAATACTAGGGTTTGACGATACCAAAGAGATTCTGGCAGATTCGGATTCGAATCAATTTTGGATCAATGGATTCGGATCAGCCAAATCCCAAAACTGGCTGTTTTGGACACATGTGAATCTGTGGAAACATCTGAGAAATTCGGATGCGTTTTTATTTTTAGGTTTTATTTTACATTTCAGCCTGTAGGGGACACAGTTTTAGTCTTATTGGCACCACAATTTCAGGGTATCATCAGGAGACTGTCCTGATGATACTCCTTTGTTTGGTTGTGTGGGGCCAAAGTTATGGACCCCCCAAAGGGGTGGCCCTATCCCTCATTCTTTCCAATGGGAGCTTAGGAGATGGGGGCTACCACTTTGAGGGTCCATAAGTTTTCTCCCCCTGACCCAAACTGCACCAAACTTGGAGAGTATCATCAGGGCAGCGTCCTGATGATACCCTGAAACTTTGGCGCCACTGGCTTTAAAAATGCGCCCCTGACAAGCACCCCCAGAAATTTGCCCGAGATTCTTATTTCTGCAGTGACTTTGCTCCATTGCTGTCAATGGGGAATTTCTGGTGGAGGCTGTGGGGTGCACATTTGTGAAGGTGCAGTCACAAAACTTTCAGGGTATATTCAGGAGAGTCTCTGGATTACACCATCCAAGCTTGGGGAACTTTGCTTCAGGGGTTCAATGGTATGGGCCCAAAAAGGGTAAGGCCCATCTCCCACTGTCCCACTTTCAAAGGTTCAAGGAAGGGCAGGTGAATAGCCTGACAAAGCCATGCTATGCCTTGTTAAATAAATGTTTAGTCTCTGGCAGAAAGGATTTAGGGAAATGTTTGCGGTTAGGTTGTGGCGGGTTTTTCCGGGCTGTGTGTTTGCATCTGTGAGGATGCTAGTGGAATCTCAGGAATAGAGATATTTGGACCATGGCTACATAACCCGGAAACCTCACAACCTCCAGCAATTTATGTTTCATGGGGGGGTGTTAATGGAGGTGGATCAGCTTGGTGACTTATGCGATATAGTAAATAGGCCTTTTCTGCTTACTGTTATGGTAGGTCCACTGGTGCAAGGTAGCTAGTCTGTGTATGAAAGCAGTTTCAGCTGGTGTTTTGTAATGATGTGCGGGTTGAATTCCCTCCTCTGGTTCTGGAAACTTCTGGGGGAAGTTGAGCCAGTCACTCTCTCCCATCTATACATACTTCAGATGATCATTATGGGGTTCTAAACTGGGAGTAAAGCCATGCATACTGGCCTAGATCTTTGGACAACGTAATGGGGAAATACATCAAACAAAATATGTACATTGCCTGTAGATCGGGCTCTGCCTTTTCTGACATTATTGAGGTAAAATGTTGATAATCCACATTCATAAGAACATAAGAACTAGCCTCCTGGATCAGACCAGAGTCCATCTAGTCCAGGACTCTGCTACTCGCAGTGGCCCTCCAAGTGCCTTTGGGAGCTCACATGCAGGATGTGAAAGCATTAGCCTTTTGTAGACACTATCACTTATCACATTGCTATGCTCCTCACTTGTATGTGGTTGATTTAGAAAAACCTCCCTCTCTGTCTGCATCCCCACTGACACTGTATTCCAAACCGAAGTCACCTCAGCTCCTGTCAACTTTCCCTCAAGGATCAGTTTAAAAGCTGTTCTGCCACCTTTTTAATGTTGAGCGCCAGCAGCCTGGTTCCTCTTTGGTTAAGATGAAGCCCGTCCCTTTTGTACAGGCCTACCTTGTCCCAAAAGGTTCCCCCATTCCTGACAACTCTGCAAAACTTTACACCACCTTCTCATTCACACATTGAGACCCTGTATCTCCGCTTGCCACCAGCTTTCCCCCAATGGTATGTGGAACGAAGGTAGCATTTTCGAGAATGCCACGCTTGGGGGGTCCTGGATTTTGAACCTTTTTCCTATGCCCAGCCTAGAAATGTAGTTTCCAGAACCTCCCAGCTACATTTCCCAATGTCATTAATGGTACCCAATGTAATGGACCACAACTGCTGACTGCACCCTGTGTTACCACCCCAGCACTGTCTAACAGCCTATTCTAGGACGTAAGCGTGACATCCGCAGCAGCTTCACAGGCAGGCATAGTCACCATCGCGGTCAATGCAATGCACCTCTCCTCACAAACCCAACTCTCTCTATATTCCTAATGATCAAATCACCCACTGCAAAGGAACCCCCCCACCTCCCTGAGGGGTATCCTCAGTATGTAGAGGATATCTGGATCACCAGCTAAGGAAGGGGTCCTATTTTAAAGGGAGCATCTTCCACCACCTCAGACTGGTAACGCCCTCTCATCCCCCCACAATCTCATTCTCCATGACATCTACAGAGAGATGTCATCTCTGGGAGTGGGACCCAGCTGTTAGGTCCCCAAGGCTCCTGAAAGCATCATGTCATGCCTCTCTGCCTCTCTCAGCTTCTCCCAGGTCTGCCACCTTGTGGCTTCAGAGAGAATGGACACATTTCCTGAGTGCCTGGAGTCTCATTGCAGCGAGGGCACACCCACCCACTTCTGTCCTGGTGGCAGATGAGTCATACATGTGTAACCTCCAGTGCGAAACACTGGAAATCCCCCACCCCTCTGCTGGCTTCCTGCCTTCATATCTAATTTTGCTTAGATATTCAACTACTGATTTTAATTAGGTAGTTTCACCTCTTGGAAGGTTTCTATACCTCTCTAACACTATCCCTTAAAATATGTTCTTTTTAGTAAAACACCTGCGTGCGCCTAATGGTGCACCCCGCTGGTTCCAGAGTCTAACTGAAAAGATTTAAAAAGTTTAAAAGCCCCACCAATCAGCAGCCCCAGGACAAGGAGAAAAACGAGAAACCCCCTGTTAGAAATACACTGTTTAAAAAAAAGATGAAGCTTTGAAGAAAAGCCCTCTAGAAAAAAAGAAAAAACCAGAGCTCTAATCAGCCCCTTTCCTGGCCCACTCCTCTTCTCCACTGCTGCTACTCCTTTCTCTGCTGGTTCCAGAGACTAACTAAAAAAGATTTTAAAAAACTTGAAAAAGCCCACTCTCAGCAGGCTCCACCAATCAGCAGCCTCAGCGGCTCCCCACCAATCAGCATGGCTCCAGGACAAGGAGAAAAAAAGGAGGTAACCCCCCTGTTAAAAATACACTGTTTAAAAGATGTGGCTTTGAGAAAAACACTCTGAAAAGAAAACCAGGGAAAGCTCAGCTCTAACCCCTTTCTGGCTCCACTCCTCTTCTCCACTTCTACTCTTCTCTGCTGTGGTTCCGAGAGACTAACTGAAAAGATTTAAAAATTTGAAAAGCCCCCCCACCTCTCCAGCGAAGCCCCACCAATCAGCAGCCCCAGCAGCCCCATCAATCAGCAGCCTCAACCGCATTCAATAATGAGATATGCCTATACGACCAATAATGTTTTTTCATTGACTACTCTTTAAATATTGTTAGGAAAACATTTGGAAAATTATTTGAATAACTTGATATTGGAGTGGCTGGAACTCATGGACATTTTTTGAGTTGGCAAAACTTCCCCCACCCCACTTCTACTACCACCACCACCACCCCCAATCTGCTTAAGAGCTATGGCTAAGCTTCCCAGGAAATATCTCAGGGAGGTTGTATGTCATGCTCTGCTGTTATCTTCATGCAGAAAAGAAATGTTTATAAGAAAGAAATGCCATTTCCAGAAAAAGGAGGGAGAGGGTTTTTCATTGAGGTAAGTATCTCATATTTTGCTGTAAATTGCATTGAAAGATGACAGGAGTGTTTTAGACATGCATTTGTAACACAGCTTCACTCACAGATGCCGAGCAGGAGGGAGTGCTGAGGGCTCAGCTAATGGTTGCTGATAGCCCAGGCACTCCCCCCCAGAGGTGTAATGCCCATTGGGCAAAGTGGGCAGTTGCCCAGGGTGCCCACTTGTGGCAAGCGCCAAAATTGCAGGGTTCGTTTGAGAGTTTTTTTGAATTTTAGTGGCTTTTCCGTTTTTAACCTACAGGGGACACAGTTATTAGGCTAGCAGCACCACAATTTAGGAGGGGGGTTCAGGAGGGCTTTCCTGATGCCATCACCCAGGTTTCCAGTGAGGTTTGGTTCAGGGAGTCCAAAGTTATGGACTCCCAAAGAGGGTGTCCAATCCCCCATTGTTTCCAATGGCAGCTAATAGAAGATGGGGGCTACATATTTGAGGGTTCATAACTTTGGACCCCATGAACCAAACTTCACCAAACTTGCGTGGCATCATTAGGAGAGTCTCCTAAAGATACCCTGGAAGTTTGGTGTTGCTACCTTAACAATTGCACCCCTGACAGCAGGCAATTCCGAAATATCCCCAGATTTTCCTTTTAACCTCCCCCCCCCCCATTTTTGGCATGTATTTAAATGGAGAATCGGAGGTCCCCAGTTTAAGCATTGAAAGTGATGCTGTTTCAGGGTGGGGGAGAATCAACCCCCAAATATCATCACTTTCAATGTTGCTTTAACTGGGGACCCCAGATTCTCCCTTTAAGGTGGATTTAAAAAGAGAATCTGGGCTCCCTAGTTTAAACACCATTGAAAATGATGCAGTTTGGGAGTGGATTCCAGCATCACTTGTTTAAACTAGGGAGCCCAGATTCTCCTTTTAAATCCACCTTAAAGGGTGAATCTGGGGTCCCCAGTTTAAATAACATTGAAAGTGATGCTGTTTCCCCCAATTGTTTACCCAAATTGGGGGTCTGTTACACCATAAAATGTTTTCATAAGAGTAATAAAACATTTTGAAAGCATTTTGAAAATGCTTTAAAAATTACTGCTGTGTGGCATGGCCCATTGCTGTGTTCAGATTTGTGAGTTGGGGCATGTTATTAAATGTGACTTTGAAACGACCTGGTGTAAAAAATTGTTGTTTGGTAGTGGTGGGGGAGGGCGACTGCCCATGGGGTGTGTGTGCCAAACTCCAGTTTGCCTAGATACGCCACTGGGCGTAGCTATAAAGGGGTGGGGGGTACGTATTGCATCCATCACGCTCCCGGGGATGATCAATCTCAGGTTTTGCCCAGGGCTCCAGTTTGCCTAGTTACACCCCCTCCCCCCACTCACATGCACACACTAGCTCTTCAGGCAATTCCTGTCAGGAAACGTAGGCAGCCACCTTTTTGCGGGAAAATGGAACTCTGAGAGGCTTCTTAACAGTCAAACCAACAAGAATTTATTTACAGGCTTCACAAAAAGGCTGTTTCAGTTCTAAAATATACCTACATACACTCAGTTAAGTCCTTCAGGGTAAACCTTTCCTACATGCTCCTGAACAAGATCCTGAATCACCAATTGCCCTTCAGGTTTTTCTCACTGGGTTGGGACAGAGCAAGTCTGGGGTTTCTCTAAACCCTTTCTTGACTCCTCCAATATACTGCTACCACACTTTGTGGTATTCTCCAACCCCACTTCTAGGTGCTGCGTCCCCTGCAACAATTTCCAAGCCCTTTGTGTGGTCCTAGGAGTTGTCCCCCTGGAATAGAGTTTCCCCTCTTTTCTTTCACCACCACCCTGGCCACCAAGTGAAGTCAGGATCTTTTCCTCTCAGCTTTTGAGAGATTTCTGTGAGAACTCTGCCCACCCAGCCTCTTGACTCTCACTGACAGGATCTGTTGACTGGCTCTCTCTGTGTGACTCGGTGTCTCAGGTGAGCACACACTCTCTCTGTGGCTCTAGCTAACTGCAACACAGCCAGCCCTTTAGGTGGAGCTGTGGTTAACTCATTGTGCTTCTGTTTTGTCTGAACTGCACCTTTTAAATTTGCCATTTTATTAGCAATCTGTCACACATGTCCTTGAATATTCATAAAGCTGAAAAGTGCTTAGGAAAAAGCTTTGCTCCGTTTTGGATCTGTGTAACCTAATTTCAGTTTTATTTACCTCAGTCCATCACTCCTCATTATCTAACTCCCAGGTTTTCTACCATACCTACAGGCTTAAGGCTTTGTTAGTCATAGGCCGTTCCACATGGGCCTCAGGAGCAGCGGTGCACCGGTATACTTGATGCTGGAGCATCCCCCGGGGCAGTATGCAAGCTGTCATGGAAATGGTCCCAGCGCTGCTGAGGCCCACGGGGCTGCCAATTTAGTTCCCCTCTTTAGTTCCTCTCTAGGCTGCCTTTGCTCTTCAGAGCTGCGGGAAACACCCCTGTGGCCATGGTGACACCCCCGGGGTCAGAGGCCAGGAGGCATGCCCCCAGCCTCTGCAGAGCGATGGCAGCCGAGAGGAGGTAAGAGGGGAACTAAAGTGGCACAGGGAAAATGGCAGCATCCACCCAGTGTCGTTCACTCAGCACCAGGTGGATGCTAAAACGCCATGTGGGGGATGTGGGCCATTGTGGCTTTGCTCCAGCTGTGGCAGTTGTGCGAAGTCTTCCCCAAAAACGCTGTTTTTACCGGAATCTATATGTCCTTATGGACCGTATAGTTTCCATACTTGCAAAGTGTTTGGAAGAATTAGGCTTACAAGCCTCTAATCCATTGCTATGCCCAGACTGTGGATGTGTCAGGATCCTGAGCCACTTTCATGTATTGGGCCTGTTGCATATGTAGTTAACTGCTGCTTGTAGTTAACTAGGGCTTCCCCTGGCTGGATTTTGGCATACTCTTACCCTGGGACCTGGCTGGTGGGTATAATCTGATCCCTGAGGTGAAGGCCAGATGGCTTATGGTAATCAGTTGCTGATAGGTGTGCACTGGTAGAAAAAAAAATGAAACTGTAGGGGAGAACTTTTTCAGGAGATGTTCAGGCCTTGTGTGAAAAGGGAGGGAGGATACTGAGTGATACTGACAGGTTGCTGCCCTTTCCAGAACCCTACAAGGTCACCTTCAGTCAGTTGTGACTCAATGTCACTTTCCATCGCGAATCCATTCTTGTATATCCCAAGTAGCTTATCAGGCTTCGCTAAATGGAACTGCAATTTCATCCACAGGTTGTCCATCCAGAAAATCCGTTGGGTCATTTCGTGGAAACAATGGAGATGCTCATCATGCCAGACACTTATCCATGTCCTGACTGTTATGGAGATGGATGCCGTAGAACGATAGTCTGACTGCCTCCAAGAAATGTTATTCCAGCAATTTATGTTTCATAAAAGGGTGTTGGTGGAGGTTGATCAGCTTGGTGGCTTAAGTGATACAATAAATAGTTTTTTTCCTGCCTGCTGTTATCATGGGTCTACTAGTGCAACATGGCCAGATGGACTTTGTGTTGATGTGATCTGAATACTGAATTCCCCAGTTGGTCCAGAAAGCAATCCAGCTAAACTTGGGCCAGTACTCTTACTCAGTTTAGCAAACTTCAGGGGATTATTATGGGGGTAAAAACGGGGAGCACGGTTGAGTTTTTGGCAGAGTTCTTTTGACAAAATCAAGCTATTTACTCAGAGGAGATATCTATCTCCTAAACAAGCTTGAAAGGTAGTTTAAGCTGAGAGAGTTAAAGCAAGGGCTGAAATTTCCTCAAGTCCACTCAGTGTTGTGGCTCAGCAGGAATTTGAACCTGGATTTCTGAGCAGTGAACAAAGCTTTCTAGTCTGTGCTGTTCCCTGGCTGTTTTCTTGGGTCCCCATCTTGGCTTAGGAGAGAACTTAGAGGGACGCTGGCATATCAGTGACTGGATTTCTCTGCCATATTTTATTAGTAAATTGTCATGAAAGGAAGAGTCTCTTGCCCACTGTCATTTTAATAATTCCAAATCTCACCCACTCCCCTAGTATAGGAAGCAGCTTAACCAACTGAAGGAAAGTTATCATAACCTCGTAGGGCAATACTAGCCCAAGGAAAAAAATTGGGGGAAATAAAGATTCTCTCACTGTGTGTTTCTCTGTTGAACTGGATCACAGCTACAATCTGCAAATAAAGAGTTATCTTCACACCTTTAGAAGCAGATGCATTAGGGTTCACTGAAGTCTTCTTTGCATAAAAAAAATTTGTGAAATTACACTGGTTCCACTTTCATGCATGTTAGGAAGAGCTGGAAAAGGGGAGGTACTGCAAGAAGAAGTTTGAGAGGGAAGAATAAAAGGACACCTGACCCAGGACCACACCTTTCTGACAGGCAAAGAAGTCCTGCCCCACAAGCTTTGATGAGCTACAGCCATTAAGGCAAGAGCCTCAATGATTCAAAGAAAATGGCTGTTCCTTTGTCCAATCAGATAGACTGAGGCACAACCTGTGAACAGAACCAATTTGACAACGTTTTCTAGACCACCTTGTGTCAAATTTTGTGTTGGTCTCAAGAAAAATATGTGTATGGGTGTTTTGTTATGGAGCACGGAAAAAAACTTCTAACGGAAACATACAACATAAGCTTTTGCAACCTCTTCACAAAAAAAATCAGAATGAGTGTGATTCAACAAGAGAAATAATCTAATCAAATCTGTTAGCACTCAGATTGGAAGATAGAATGTAGATTGACATATTTAGATCTAATTTTAGCAAATTTATTGCAAATCGTAATAGCTGGTGGAGCCAATGTTTCAATCCACGTTAGAATTACAGCTACATAACCTTTTAGATTTGTCCAGGTTATTAAACCTATATGCCATGTAGTAAGGCAGATGGCATGACATTGAATCTTGCAATTGCGAAGGCTCTCCTTGATCAGGGGTTAGTTAGAAAATATGAAGTGAGTGGGCCATGCCACCCTGATCAAATGGAATTAAACATTGTGTGGGAGAGCAAGTTCTTTTAGCTGCTAGATATAGTTCTGCAAAATTCCCCCACTCTAAGAGTCGGTCTCCTCAGTAGTTTGTAAACTACTGAGCAGGAAAGAGAGTAGAAAGTGATTCAAGAGCGCAATCCAATAGGATGGTACAATTTTATTTTCAATCCAGAGAAAACCAGGGGGTTAGCCTGAGTGTCTGGGAGTATTCACGGAAACAAGGGAATGTCTCAGATGGGTTAGAGGAATGAAGACAGCAGCCAAAATCTAAAGGCTCCTAAGCCAGGCTTTAAGTTCCAAGGAATTTTTCCCAAGTTCCAAACATAGGAGTCATGCGTAGGGGACACAGTGTTAGGTAATCCCATAATTTTATGGAAAAAAATATGGATTGGAGATAATTGAATGAAATGGTTGACAGCCTGTGTATCCAGATTGGAACCCCATAAAAGTAATGGTGGGATTCCGATCCTTCCCATTAAAAAATCTTTAATGCGGCAGGAATAAAAAAAGAGTGCCCCTCTGCTATAGAAAAAGTGGAGGATTCTAGAAGTGCTGGGGATGATGACTGGGTAAGATACTGCTTTTTTATGGGGGGATCCATGAACGATTGTGTGAAAGGGAAAAGGAAGGCCAAGGTATTTAAAATGATTGAACCTGTTCGAGAAAAGACACTGTTTATTTCCTCCAATCATATTTCTTCCAGGGATCTAGTAAAACCATTATCTCTAGTCTTCTCATAGTTTATTGTTAGTCTATTGGAGTCACAATACTCTGCAAAAGCACTTCATAAGCCGCCTCAATCCAACTCTCGACCGAGAGAGTAAAACACAATCATCTGCATAGAGCAGAATTGATATATGATGTGAGGACAGTTTGGGAGCATGAAAATTAGAATCAACCAGGATTGAAGGGACATCACTCAAATAAAGGTTAAAGAGAGTAGGGGCCAGCACACAGCCCCGTTTAACCCCATTGGTGGAGTGTATGGGGTCAGTAAGGAGACCTTCCTGAGAACATTTAATAGAGCAACTGGTACCTGTCTGCAGTTGCCTTATAAGGAAGAGGAGTGTATCATCGATTCCAAAAGCAGCAAGCTTGGCCCAGAGGAGTGATCTAGGAACAGTATCGAAAGCTGCTTTCAAATCGATAAAGGTAGTGTGAAGGCTGCTTTGTGGCCTGCATGAATATTTGGTGGCTAAATGCTTCTAAGACTATGTGCATGCACAAGTGTCAAATTCCCTTTGAGTCAAATCCAATTTTGTTCAAATCCCCATTATTCGCGTGATTGTAAGGCCCAATTCTGAAGTTTTTTCTATGGAAACAGTCATTTGGAAGAAATTTTGACTCAGTGATGGACCGTCTGGTTCATGTACAGGATTTCGAATGTTCAATCGCTGGCAACTCTGGCATTTAAGGCCTTACGCAGCCTGGGACCCTCATATCTTTGAGATCGCATCACCCCATATGTCCCTGCATGGCCTCCCTGCTTGGTTGAGACCAATTTACTGGTGGTCCCTGGCCTCTCAATGATGCTGCTGGCCTCCACGCAGCCAGTGGCAGCTCCTTTACGGCTCTGGCCCCAGTCTGGTGTAACACTCTTCCTCCAGCTGTCCAGGCCCTGTGGGATCTTGGTGAGTTCCACAGGGCCTGTAAGGTGGAATTGTTCCACTGGGGCTTTGGAGAGACTAGCTGCTGAAGGTACACCCCCTTTTTTTGGCTCTTTACATCTAGGCCTTTTCCCACCTAATGGGACTCGCTGTCCCTCCCTCTTGGGGTAGGATTTAAAAATGGGGTTTTGTTGGACGCCTCTTATTATTCGTACTGCTGTTTTTAATGATTTTAGTAATTATATTTACGCTGTATGAGATTTTATTCTGTACACCACGCGGAGTCCCTTGGGGATGGGGCGGTATAAAAATCTAAATAAATAAATAAATAAATGATCTTTAAGGTCTTACGCAGCTCCAACTTCTATATCTTTGAGGACGATCACCCCATATGTCCCTGCATGGCCTCCCTGCTTGGTTGAGACCAATTTACTGGTGGTCCCTGGCCTCTCAATGATGCTGCTGGCCTCTCCACGCAGGCTGTGGGCTCCTTGATGCTCACCCCAGTCTGTAACACTCTTCCTCCAGTTAGTCCTGTGGCCCTGTGGGATCTTGGTGAGTTCCAGGGCCTGTAAGGTGGTCTGTTCCACTGGGGCTTTGAGAGACTAGCTGTTGAAGGTACACCCCTTTTGGCTCCTTACATCTAGGCCTTTCCCACCTAATGGGACCTGTCCCTCCCTGGGGTAGGATTTAAAACTGGCCTTTGCTGGACGCCTTTATTATTCTGCACTGCTGTTTTTAATGATTTTAGTAATTATATTTACGCTGTATGAGATTTTATTCTGTACACCACGCGGAGTCCCTTGGGGATGGGGCGGTATAAAAATCTAAATAAATAAATAAATAAATGAATCTCCAGTCAAAAGGGCCAGGTAGGTGGTAGGGTTGCCAATTGTAGCCTGGGGATTCTTGGAGATTAGGAGGGAGATGCCTGAAAAGGACAGAGTTTGGGGGTGGGGGTGGAGCTCAGTAGGGATTTGATATTAAGAGTCTAGCATCCAAAGAAGGCCTTCGACAATACAAAGTTTTACAGTTGTGGTTAGGCATGGAGATTTGGGTGTACCAATTCCCAGATTTGGCTGGAATCTGGGTGAATTTGGGCACATTCGGGCCATAATTGGCCTGAATATATCCTGCTCGAATACAAGTCAATCCAATTGCCTCTTATTTGGGCTTTTTTTGGGGTGCAGTTTTACGTTTCGGCCTGCAAGGGTGCATTTTTAAAGCTAGGGACACCAAAATTTCAGGGCCTCATCCACAGAGACTGTTCCAGTGATGTCACCCAAGTTCAGTGAAGTTTGATTCAGGGGGGCGAAAGTAATGGACCCCAAAGGTGGGTGCCCCTTCCCCCATTTTTCCAATGGGAGTTAACAGGAGATGGTATCATCAGGACAGCCTCCGGATAATACCAAGAAAGCGCTTGGTGCTACTAGCTTTAAAGTTGGAGCCGTGACAGGGCACCCCAAGAAATTGCCCAGATTCTCTGCTGTGTAGTGGGGTCTTGGCTCCATCGTAGCCAATGGAGTAGCCTCTGGAGTGTATAAACAGGCTGCACATTTTTTTCAAGAGTAGAGACACCAGACTATCAAAAGGGTGGCTCCAGGAGGCTCTCCAGTAATAGCATCAAGGTTTTTTGGCGAATCTTTGCTTCTAGGGGTTCAATTTTATGAGCCCCAAAAGTGGCCTTATTTTGTTTCCCACTCCTACACACATGAAGCCTGCACCATTGGCTGGGTTCTCGCTAGAACTCTCTGAACTGGGGGGGCAAGTTTATTCTTTATTTATGTGGCTTGTCCTTGGTCTTGCAGCCTCTTTTGATGTCTATAGTAGAGTTGCTACTGTTAGCCTGTGAGAACCCCTGTTTAGGTGATTCAGTTCTTCTTGAAGGAGGTAGGGTTCAACCGATTCTACCAAAGTTTTTATTGTGTTCCTTTTTTTTGTCCTGGATGATGATTGGAGTTTTTAAGTGTAGATACGTGTATAGTTATACCCAAATATAAGGATTGACCCAAATATAGGCTAAAGGCACTGTTTACCTTCCACAAAAAAACTGAAGAAAACTTATTGACTTCGAAGTATATAAGTCTAGAATGGGAAATGTCAGCAGCTACTGGTAAATTTCCAAAATAAAATAGATACCAATAAAAATGTTTTTTGAATATTTGTTCAAAAGAAAAACAGTAATGGTGTCAACAATAACTTTAAAAAAGTTCTGAAGTGGAATATATAGAACTCTCACAAACAGGTAATCTCTTCAGAGGTTTTCATAGGGAAGATGCTCAAATAGAAGTTCCCCTTTTAAAAAAGTCCCTACAGGTTCTCCCCTTCAACACGGATAGCTTATCGTGACACAGTGAAGATGCTGGCGTGGTGATGGCAACCACTACCCCAAAGCAGGTCTTTTTTGCGGGTCTGGTAACTCTCAGCTGGACAGGAAGTCCCACCTTCTTTACCCAAAAAAACACTGGGTGAGGGGCAAGAAAGGTGCTGGCAGTGGCTACACCCCAGGGCACCCAGTGTGTGTGTGTGTGTGTGGGGGGATTCCTGCCACCATGGAATCCAAAGGTCGCAGATTTCCCAGTATGGCTGAACAAAAATTCATGTGAAAACATAAAAAGTTAATATTTAATATTCACACCTACACTGAATATTCACTGTGGATGAAGCTACTGGAAACCTGTAGTGCAATGAAGCAACAGCTCAAGGCTTACCTGGGAGCTGCCTTTGTGTTCATAGCCAGGTGGAGCAGGTGCAGAAAAAACACCCCTCAGCTCCCAGCCTCTTTTCACTTGGCTCACCACCCATTCCCCCCCCATCCCGCTTCACCTCATGTATGAGTTCAGGGGAGCTTTTTTCAGCACACAAAAAAATGTGCTGAAAAAGTAGAACCTCTGATACACGAGTATATTAAGGTAATCTATCAGTGTATGTAGGTTGGTCCTGTATACAGTGTGGCTGAATTGGTGATTTGGTTTGCGGATGGAGTAAGACATCTAGAAATTGTAGTTTTCCCTCATTTTCTTTTCCATATTAAATTGAATGTTAGGGTGGATACTGTTAGCATAGTCCAAAAAACTTGTTAGGTTCTTCTTCTCCATGGCTCCAAAATGTGAAGGGGTCATCCACATGACCTGAAACCACATGAGTCGGCTTTTTTTTGGTGCTGTTTCCAGGGCTTGTTCCAAAAGAATTCCACTGCAGCCTAAGGTGAAGAACCTCCATCCAAAAGAATTAGTCATCTTATCTTTTGGCCAGTACACACATACAATGAGGGGCCAGAGAACTACTTTTGCTGCTATAGAATTCCAGGGAGGAAGACCCCGGGATATCAATGCAACATCGAAAGAAATCTCTCAAGTACAACATCCCAGAAAGAAATAAACTATGTTTATCAAAAAGGTCCGAGTGCTTTGGAGGTAAAATGCACAGTGGATCCTACACACTCTAGTGACTGGAAAGAACCAGTTTCAGATCCCAGAAAATTTAGGAGAAGAGTATGTTGACACTCTTCTGATTCCCCAATTATTATAAGCCCAAGGCATTTCTCCTGGGCATGTGTCTGGGAGGCCAGAGATCCAGTAAGCCATTAATCAGTAGAGTCACAAGTCAATTAATTAGTAAGTCGCGAAATTAGTTTTTTAAACCAGAAATGCTGAAATAACAAACACTGTAACTATTCTAAGTGACAATACACCTTCCCCTGTTCTGGTATCTCTGTCGGCTATCAGACTTGGAGTGGGAAGGCATTACAGATCATGCCCCTGACCAACTCAATACAATATATGTGGGTTTTATTATATTTATTTATTTTACATTTTACACCTACCCTACCCCCATAGGGGTTCAGGGCAGCTTATAATGGCATAAAACTAAAATCATACATATAAAGTGCCATAATCAGCTGAAAAAACAAATCATAAAAACCATTTAAAACAATCCAGCTAAATGCTCCAGATGGCAAGACACATTGTTTCTCCCCACTTGGGAGGCTCAGGGGAAATATCGTAATTGGGAAACATCAAGCTGGTGTTACCACAGTTTGCCAGGCAACAATAAGTTATTTCAGCTCAGCAACTTAATGAGGTGCAGGAAGCAGGCATTCTTCAAAGCAAAAAGGATTTTATTGCAAGTGGTGGTCACAGCTCAGTCAGGAGAGACTCGCCCCTTGCAACACAGTGCAGGAACTTTTATTCGCAAACTTCAAAGGGGGCAAAGGGAAGGTGGGCTGGGTGAGTCCCTCACCTAAAAAAAACACCAATCGTGGAACAAGACAGTTCAAAAACAAGATACAGTTACATCTCTTCTGAATGGGATTCCTAAATCCCAAGTTGTCAGGCGTCTTCCCACAGATTCTCGCATCGGTGCTGGAACGGAGAGCAGATAAGGTTTTATTCACAAAATCCAGGTGGCTTCAAGATCACACCTTCAGCTGATCCTATTATCAGCTGACTGTTTCCTTCAGTAATGCCCTCAGGCTCCTGCTTCACTTTGCTATAACAAAGAAAAGTTCAAACTGTCCAATGGTGGTCCCTGCACATCTTCCAATGGCTGGGGGACCTTTGTGTGCTGGCAACAGATTCGATTTGCAAATCCAAAGAGGGTCTTTGTCCTTATCAAAGAGTCGGCTACGCTGGTCTAAGTTGCATTCCAGAGCCAACTTCCTTTGTCCCTTTTTAATATCAAACCTTCTGGCCACTGCTTTGGCCATCAGACACAAATTTCAAAAAACAACATTTTCTAAACTTAAACCTAAGAAAACCTTTAAAAGGATAAAAACACACATACTTATAATTCTATAGGCAAGACTTTACATATGCCTATTGGCAGGGCTTGCTTTCTAAAACAAATATAGCCTTAACTCCAACTGAAGAACCTTGTTAAACTAAAATCCTAAACTGCAGGTATAAACTCAACTAAAAGGGGCTTCTTATTACATCCTAGAATGACATAAACACAAGGGAAACCATTTAGTATTGGGCACACATACAAATACATTCTTTAGAACCTTTATGGGGGGCTTCTGAACTCACACAAGTCTCCTCGTGGTCCTGGGTATAGAGCCAGTGTAGCCAGGCAACCTGACTTCAGGAAAATATTTTGTTTATTTTCCTGGCGGTAACTGTCCCCACTCTCCTGGATTGGGTGGGGCCCAGGGCATGGATGCCCAGGACCAATCCATGTGGGCATGTAAGTCAAAGACATGGTGCGAACAAAATTTCAAAGACAGCAAAGAGAATTACATACCGTCGCTAAATGGGGCCAGAGTGGCTTCAGGCAGCCGGGTTTCCAGGAGAGAAAGGAGGTAGGCAAGGCACTTTTATTAGGCTCGACCACTGGGGATCAAGGTTGGGGCAGTAGGGTGCTCTGAGGCTGGGAAAACGTGCAAAACCCGGAGGATCCGGCAAAACGAGGTGAGTCAGAACGATTGTAAATCCACCAGGAGCTCGGGAGGGAAACAGCTGCTGCTGGCAAGGCGGGGTTCAGAGGCGGTCATCTGCTGGTGGCAGCTGGTCACAGCGGGTGCTCATGCTGGCAAAGCGCAAAAGTTCAGCCAAAGGAATCCAAGCAAACCGGCGGGGTCGGAGCTGTCAGCCATCTGTCAGTGGGGTGCTGTCCAAGCATCCGTGGCAGCAGTGTTCCCCCTCTGATACTTTTCCACCTGTGGCGTCGTCCTTCCATGACTTCACTCTCTTCACCGGGTAGAACAAACAGGGTTCCTTTTGCACTGGCTTCTCTGATGTTTTCAAAGCTCAGTCACTGGGGAAACATGTCAGAGCACATGTCTGATCTACAAAATCTAAGTGACAGGTGTCATATGACCACTTCAGTATGACAGCCTCATTCTGGAGCTAATTGGACAAGTGTTCTGATTGGTGGATGAAATGCATATAATGCAGCAGTGTGCTATGCACTGTGAGACTCTTGTCTTCTGGCCGTCTGGCGAAGCACTTTGACACAGAGAGCAACATTGCTGTGTACTTAATAAAAGAAGGACCGCTTCTGGGAAGCTGATATAGCTGTGTGCGTCTCAGTTCCTGCTGTGTGTTCCAGTGTGAGTGTTGCGCAAACTCTGCTATCTGGGGAGTGAACCCCGCTTCAGTACCGCACCCCTTAACAGGTTATGGGCCCAGCCAGTAGGCTTACTCGTGAGTAAGGACTGTGTGGTACTGTGTGTGACCGTCCTGACGGCGTGTTGGTGGTACAGATGGCTTCATCTTCAGCTTATATGCCTGTGACAAGGCTGAATGAGAGGAATTATGCAACATGGAGTGTGCAGATGCAAGCTTATCTCCTGAGAGAAGATTTGTGGACGCCTGTAAATGACCCTCCTGCAAATCCCACTCCTGAAGAGGTTCGGGCAGAGGAGAAGGCTCGTGGGTCCATTCTTCTGGCTGTGGAGATTTCTCAACTCCTGCATCTAAAGGATTTGCCGTCTGCTCAAAGTTGCTGGCAAGCTCTGAAGGCATTATATCAGCGAGAGACCGTGGGTGTAAAGATAATGCTGACAAGGAAACTCTACAGAACTCTTCTGAAACCGGGCGAGTCCTTATCAGCACATATTCAGTCTCTGCGTGTGATTTTTGCTGAGCTGGCAGATCGTGGTTTGACTTTTGAGGATAGCCATAAAGCATTTATTCTACTTTCATCTTTGGATGAGTCGTATGAGAATGTTGTGACCAGTCTACAGACATTACCTGAGACAACTCTTACCCTGGATTTTGTCATTTCTAAATTGTTGGATGCTGAAAAACAAAAGGCTTTTCAGGCAAGTGCTTCTAAGCAAAAAGTTTCTTCAGTGGTTACTGCAGAACCGGTTTGTCCAGTTATCTGCTCAACAAGGAAATGCTACAGCTGTGGAATGTCTGGGCACATTGCCAAGAACTGTAGGAGTAAGCTTCAGCGGAAGCAGCCAGTGCAACGGAGAAAGCAAAAGGCTAATGACCCTGAAACACCTGCTTTTGTGGTTTCTTGTGGAGATAATAATTCAGCACCTATTTGGCTTATTGACTCAGCATGTGCTGTGCACATAGTAAATGCTGAAAGCCTTATTACTGAGGATCATCGTACCCCAGCACTGGATCATGTTACCATGGCTAATGGGACTTTGGCCACAGCAAAATCTCAAGGTACTGTATTTGTTCCAGCCTTGAATGGGACACTCACAGATGTTTTGTGTGTGCCTGCGTTTTCATTTTGCCTCATGAGCGTGCCAAAGCTCACAGAAGATGGATACAAAGTTATATTTGATGGACAGGACTGTATAATAAAGAAAAATGGTTCTGTTTGTGCTAGAGGTAAAATGTTTAATAACTTGTATTACCTTGAAAATACTGTTTGCAATGCTGTGCATAGTGAGAAAAGTATAATGAGGGAAAGTGAGAAGGGGGAGAGATTGCAGAACTGTGTGGCTACTGTTACTAACAAGCCATTACATAAAAACTGCATTCACTTCCAACACCGTGTATTTTCCCATGCTAATTTCCGTGTTCTTGCTAAAATGAGGAACATGTGTAATTTAGATGTGAACAGTTGTGGATGTTATTTGGACTGTGCTGTGTGTGCTAAAGCAAAAGTGAAAGCTTGTCCCTCTACAACTAAAAGTGACAGAGTATCTGAAAGACCATTTAAGATTGTGCATATGGATCTTGCTGGTCCTCTACCTAAAAGTCAATCAGGAGCAAAGTATATGTTAGTTCTATGTGATGATTACTCCCGTTATACATATACATTTCTGTTAAAGACAAAAGGGGAAGCATTTTCCAAGATTAAGGATTGGGTTGAACAGATTGAAAGAGAATTTGAGTATAAAGTGGCATGTTTTCAATCTGACCAAGGCGGAGAATGGTCCAGTAACCAGTTCAGACTATGGTGTCAGAACAAAGGTATTCAACACAGGTTCACTGCCCCGTTTTCTCCCTGGGAGAACGGCGTTGCGGAACGCAGAATAGGAATGATTAAACAATTAAAAACAAATATGCTCACTGATGCTGAGATGCCAGAATATTTCTGGGGGGAAGCTGTACAAACTGCCACCTACGTCTTAAACAGGTTGTGGTCAGAAAGCTTGAAACAAACCCCATATTTCCTGCTGTATGGAAAGAATCCTAAACTGTCTCATATGAGAATCTTTGGTTCATATGCCAATGTGTTAATCCCTCCTGCTCAAAGAAAGGCTGGAGAGCAGAAATGGAGAAGGTTAAAGTTTGTAGGCTATGATCCTTCCTCTAAAGCTTATCGCTTTGCTCTATCTTTTGGTAAAGTGATGATATCCCGTTCAGCTAACTTTGAAAATAATCTGCATTGGGAAAAGATACATGCCAATTCTGATGTGTTTCTGCCCTTAACTGAACATCAAGGAGTTAAAATGCAGCCTGCAGTGCCTAGTTCTAGTCAAGGACAGAGCAAGCTGCTTGAAGCAGATGAACAGATAAGAGCTGAGTCATCCTCGGATGAAAACTCAGAAGGGGAGGAACAGGAACAGATAGAAACTAGACATGTTTCTCAGAGAGCCACAAAAGGCATACCTCCTGTAAGATATGGTTTTGATGATCATGTGTATGCCTGTAATGTCATAACACCAGAACCTGCATCTTATAAACAAATGTTACAATTGCCTAAATCAGAAGTCATGAAATGGCAAGATGCAATGAAAAAAGAGCATGATGTACTGGTAAAGCAAAATGTATTTGAGAAAGTAACATTACCAAAAGACCAAACTGTTGTTGGGTCAAGATGGGTTTATAGACAGAAAATCATGTCTGATGGATCTGTTTTATATAAAGCAAGAATCGTGGCACAAGGCTATAATCAGAAAGATCTGTCTAATGATCAAACATACTCGCCAACTGCTCGTTCTGAGTCATTGAGAACAGTCTTAACCATAGCAAGTAAGAGAAATATGATAGTGCATCACTGTGATTTTGAATGTGCTTATCTCAATGCCCCATTGAATCAACAAGTGTACATGAAGGTGCCACCAGGTTTTGAAGATGCCAATGAACCTAATCAGGTTTATTACTTAAAACGTTCTTTGTATGGACTTAAACAGTCAGGGAAAAATTGGTATACCTGTTTGGATGCAAAACTTAAAGCCATGAACTTCAAGAGAACGATTGCTGATGCGTGTGTATATACTAGAGGCAGCAGCAATAATCTGGAAATCATTTTGGTGTATGTTGATGATGTGTGTCTATGTGCAAACACAGAGAAACAACTTAACCTTATCAAAAAACAACTGAGTACCACGTTTGTAATAAAGGATCTAGGTAATCTCACCAATTATTTAGGTATTGAAGTAGAAAGTGTGGATAAGAAAGGGTATATCCTGACCCAGAAAAATAGAATTGCAAGTCTAGTGAAAAATGCTAGAATGGAAAAAGCAAAACCCACACAAACCCCAATGGTACCAGATTTCTTAAAGACACAAGACCCAGAACTGTGTGATAAAACTGATCTGTATAGGAGTCTTGTTGGATCTGTTCTTTATATTTCAAACTGGATTCGACCTGATGTAGCTTATGCTGCTAGTGCTCTTAGTCGGCATGTCCATAATCCAACTGTTTCTGACTGGCATGCATTAATGAGAGTGATTAGTTACCTGAAAACAACAGCAAATGATGGTTTATGTATGTTTCCAGATAAAAACAGTAATCAATTGCTGGCCATTGTTGATAGCTCCTTTGCAGATAGTGAAGACAGAAAGTCTTGCACTGGAT
>NC_059428.1:15097255-15125444 GCF_021028975.2 Sphaerodactylus townsendi | reverse complement strand
ATTTGACTTTACAGAAGAACAAACTCCTGCAGAGAATTGCCTCTTTTTACTTCACGGTGGTTGAAAAGAAATATACACCTCACAAGATCTCCTGGGAGATGAACATGGTGACTGAAATTCATATTCAGTGATTATCTGCAGAAAGATACAGACGTAGATCTAGTTTCTTTTTTCCCCAACAATTGAACATTTGGATTTGAAGTCTTGTTTTATAAAAAAAATTAGAGCTTGGCTAGGTACAGAGAAGATATATCCCCAAGAAGCAAATAAAATAGGAAAGGCAGCCCTGGATGCTCTTTTCTGACATCCCACACTAGACTTCCTTCCTTCCTTCCTTCCTTCCTTCCTTCCTTCCTTCCTTCCTTCCTTCCTTCCTTCCTTCCTTCCTTCCTTCCTTCCTTCCTTCCTTCCTTCCTTCCTTCCTCCCTTCCTCCCTTCCTCCCTTCCTCCCTTCCTTCCTTCCTTCCTTCCTTCCTTCCTTCCTTCCTTCCTTCCTTCCTTCCTCCCTCCCTCCCTCCCTCCCTCCCTCCCTCCCTCCCTTCTGTTATTACAGATCTTAAAGTGAGGTCTTCTTTTCAAATAGGCTTTTGTTGTGCTGTTTTATCTTCTCCTTCTGTCATTGATCCCAAGTTGCAGGTAGTTGCTGAGGTGCCTGCCCTTTGGTTTCCTGGTGACCATTTGCTTCTTGTCCAAAGCCTCTCTTCCCCTAAGCAAAAAGCTAACCATGGCCTCCAAATTCCATAGGGAATCATTGCCTTTAAAACGTAAGAGGAGGGAGATGCTGCCAAACTTCTGTATGGAAGGACCACTTTCTTCTTTTTATGCACCTGCTGCCTTTTGTGGAGGGAATGGGGAGTAAGAACATGCGAAGTAATTGGTATTTGCAGACACAAAAGCATGGCTAAAATAAACTGGCATCAGAGGCTTGTAAAGTTTAAACAAAAAATCCTTTTTTTAATTTACAAGCTTCATGGCTCAGTGCAGATTTAAGCCTGGAGCCCACAGATACTAGTTGAATACTCCACTCACTAAGCTGATCTGGCACATCAAGACTTCTAGAAAGGCTTCTAAAGGGTGGATGGAGCTTTTTTTTGTTCACGTCACCAACATCTTTCTCTCTTCCTAGACAAATACCAGTGGGACTATTTCTCTTACTGCCTACAATACCCAAAGAGTCTATTCTCACCATGCTGGCACAGTTGATAATACCAGGTAGGGTTATTCCAATCACATTGATCTTCAGTGGATATGAGGTCGTTATTAAGCTATTTTTCTCAGCAGATAGCACATATCCATATTCTGTCTTTACCGCTGCTAGGCGAGACTTCAGGATGAAGAGAGCAGCTGGCAATTCTTCCCAAGACAACCCTGTAAAATGGATTCGGACAGACGTTAAAGAAGTGGTAGGTATTTCTCCTGGACTTTACTTACTGATTTGGGAACATGTTGCTACCCTATAAGACAGAGTAGTTTGTATTCCACAAAATGCCAGTGGAAAATGCTGATGTTCTGAGATCTTCCTCCCTTCCTCCTCTTGCCAGAGCATATTGCAGCCTTGAAAAATGTAATCTCTGGGATGAATGCACTTACTGTACATACTCGTGTATAAGTCAAGTTTTTCAGCACATTTCTTGTGTTGACAAAGCCCCTCTCAACTTATACACGAGTCTGGTGTATTTTAAAAAATATTGTAGGGTTTTTATTTTGTCGGCCACCAGGGGGCACAGTTTTTAGGCTGCTAGTGGCACCAATATTTCAGGGTATCATCAGGCGACACTCCTGATGATACCAGCCAAGTTTGGTAAAGTTTGGTTCAGGGGTTCCAAAGTTATGGACCCCCAAAGTGGGTGCCTCATCCCCCATTGTTTCCAATGGGAGTTAATACTTTATGGGGCTACATTTTGAGGGTCCATAACTTTGGACTCCTTGAACCAAACTTCACTAAACCTGTGTGGTATTATCAGGATAATATCTTGCTGATACCAGCCACGTTCAGGGGGTCCAAAGTTATGGATCCCCAATGTGGGTGCTCTCATCCCCCATTGTTTCCAATGGGAGCTAATAGTAGATGGGGTCCTTTTGATGGTCCATAACTTTGGACCCCTGAACCAAACTTCAACAAATTGTGTGGTATCATCAAGAGGGTCTCCTAAAGATACTCTGAAATGTTGGTACTGCTAACATAAACATTCCTCTCCTGACAGGTTGTGTGAATGTTCCTTCGAACATGACACCTGCCATGTGCAATTTAAAAAATATGTACACTAAAAATAATGAACTATTATTTTAAAAAGCAGGGTAGTTTTGAGTCACAGTGAACAGGTATGGTCATTCCAGTTTTTATTGTAAGATCCATTGTTTAAAACCCTTCCTTACAAAAAAGCTAAGGTTTTTGTACTTTTAAAGTTATTGTTGATACCATATTGTTCTTGTTGACCCTCTTTTTCACTTACAGTTTACTGTTTTTCTTTGAAATAAATATTCAAAAATATTTAATTTATTGATGCCTCAATTAATGTAATTTTATTGGTATCTATTTTTATTTTTGAAATTTACCAGTAGCTGCTGCATTTCCCACCCTCGACTTATATGCAAGTCAATACGTTTTCCCAGTTTTTTGTGGAAAAATTAGGTGTTCGACTTATATGCGGGTCGACTTATACACAAGTATATACAGATACCCATGCAAATAGCTTTGTGAGTTGGGCCTCTGCAGTTGTGGGGGGGAGGGTGGATAGGGACTGCAGTTTCCTCCAGAGTGTGTTTTCGTTGGCCAGACGTTTACAGGTGAGACCAGAGAGAAAGGCGGAGAGCCAGAAAGAAAGAGTTCTCATCAGAGGCAAAGCCACAATGGGGCCAGGGAGTGCACACTGCACTGGGCACGACCTGGGGGCCGCACAAAAATTCAAGCTTGTGTTTTTTGTACTTTTAGTGTGTTTTCAGTTTTTGGCCTGCAGGGGATGCAGTTTTTAGGCTAGAAGTACCAAAAATTCAGGGTATCTTTAGGAGACTCTCCTGAGGATACCACCCAGGTTTGGTGATGTTTGGTTCAGGGGGTCTAACATTATGGACTCCCAAAGGGGTGCTCCCTTCCCCCATTGTTTCCAATGAGAGCTAATAGGAGATGGGGGCCACCCATCCTTTAACACCAAAGGGGAATGGTCACTGACTATTGGAGGGCCGCCACATGAAGTTTCCCTATTTCAGTTCTTCAGGCTATCCAACCTCTTACAGCCACTGTTTCTCTCTAAGTCTGAGATATTGAGTACTCTGCCCTCCTAGCCTTCCTCTCACTGGTTCCTTACTGGCCACACTGGCACTGGACACAATATCCAGACTCAAGGAACTGGGTGCTGACACGATCTGTGTCTTTCTGCTGAATCTGTGCCCCTTCACACACAGACAGTTTCAACAGTAGCAGAATAAGAATCGGAAGAATGTTGTCTCACTGACAGGCTTTTCCCTGTTTTTATAGTACGTCTCAGCTCCCCTTACCTGTGGCTCTAGGTCAGTGGTGGTGAACCTTTGGCACTCCAGATGTTATGGACTACAATTCCCATCAACCCCTGCCAGCATGGCCAATTGGGAATTGTAGTCCCAATTGTAGGAGAGGGTGTTATGGAATTGTAGCAGGGGCTGATGGGAATTGTAGTCCATAACATCTGGAGTGCCAAAGGTTCACCATCACGGCTCTAGGTGAACTGCACCTCTGCCAGCCAATCAGGACGTGTTTCCATATTAGGGGATTGTTTAGGCTGCACCTTACCAAAACTCTTAACCCTTTTCTGGGTGAATCCATCACAGCCATCAAGCCTCTCTTTGAATACCTCCAAAGAAGGAGACTCCACCACAGTCCAAGTTAGTGCATTCCACTTTTGAATAGCCCTACTGTAAGGTAGTTTTTCCTGATGTTAGGTGGAAATCTCTTTTTCACATGGAACCTATTACTAGGGTTGGTCGTGATACCAAAGAGATTCAGGCAGATTCAGATTCAACAGCTCTGATCAATGGATTTGGATCAGCCAATCCCAAACCTGGCAGTTTTGGACATAATCTGTGGAAACATCTGAGAAATTTGGATGCTTTTATTTTTTTTTAGGTTTTATTTCACATTTCACTGTAGGGACACAGTTTGAGTCTTATTGGCACCAGAGTTTCAGGTATCATCAGAGACTGTCCTGATGATACTGCTACCCATGTTGGTGCAGTTTGCCCTGTGGCTAAAAGCAGTGGACCACCAAAGGTGCCTCCCCTATCCTCATTCTTTCCACTGAGCTAAGGATGGGGATTCTCACGCCTTTGAGGGTCCATATGCTTCCCCTCAAGTGAACTGGGAACTGCACCCTGAAACTTAGGTGTGCCACTGGAGTGTGCCCCTGAGCAGGCACCCCCCCAGAAATTGCCCAAGATTCTTCCTTTCTGCAGTGACTTTGCTCCATTGCTGCCTCAACGGGAATTTCTGGTGGAGGCTGTGGGTGCACATTTGTGAAGGTACAGTCACAAACTTCTGTGTATCTTCAGAGAGTCTCTGGATGACACCATCCAAGCTTGGGAAACTTGCTTCAGGGTTCAATGATATGGGCCCCAAAAAAGGGTGGGTAAGGCTCATCTCCCACTGCCCCACTTTCAAAGGTTCAAGGAAGGGTGGCAGGTGAATAGCCTGACAAAGCCATGTTATGCCTTGTTAAATAAACGCTTAGTCTCTGGCAGAGGGGGATTTTAGGACACATTTGCTGCTAGGGTTGTATGGTTTTTTTCCGGCTGTGTGTTTACATCTCTTGAAGATGCTAGTGGGAATCTCAGGAATAGAGATACCAGACCATGGCTACATAACCCGAAACAACTCCAGCAAATTATGTGTCATGTGGGGTGTTAACGGAGGTAGATCAGCTTGGTGATCTATGCAATATAGTAAATATGGGCCTTTTTTCGCCTATTTTCTGCCTTTTTTCTGCTCACTGTTATGAAACCACTGGTGCAAGGTGAAGCAATCTGTGTATGAAAGCAGTTTCAGCTGGTGTTTTGTAATGATTTATGGTTGAATTCTCCTTGGTTCTAAACTGTAGTTAACAGCCACTCTCCCATCTATACACTACGATCATTGTGGGGTTGTAAACTGGGAGCAAAGCCATGCATAGTGGTTAGATCTTTAGACAACGAATGGGGAAATAGATAAAAAAATATACATTGCCTGTAGATCAGGCTCTTAGTCTTTCTGACATTATTGAGGTTAAATGTTGATAATCCACATTCATAAGAACATAAGAAGTAGCCTGCTGGATCAGACCAGAGTCCATCTATTCCAGGACTCTGCTACTCGCAGTGGCTCACCAAGTGCCTTTGGGAGCTCACATGCAGGATGTGAAAGCATTGGCCTTCTGCTGCTGCTGCTCCCGAGCACCTGGTCTGCTAAGGCATTTGCAATCTTAGATCAAGGAGGATTAAGATTGGAAGCAATAGATTGACTTCTCTTCCATAAATCTGTCCAAACCCCTTTTAAAGCTATCCAGGTTAGTGGCCATCACCACCTCCTGTGGCAGCATATTCCAAACACCAATCACACGTTGCATGAAGAAGTGTTTCCTTTTATTAGTCCTAATTCTTCCCCCAGCATTTTGAATGAATGCCCCCTGGTTCTAGTATTGTGAGAAAGGGAGAAATTTTTTCTCTGTCAACATTTTCTGCACTTTATATAGACTTCAATCATACCCCCATCAGATGACTCCTTCCAAAATAAAGAGTCCCAAACTCTGCAGCCTCTCCTCATAAGTGAATGTGCTCCAATCTTTCAGACATCTTCGCCCTTCTCTGCATTTTTTTCTATCTCTTCTACATCCTTTTGGAGATGTGGCAAATCCAGAACTGAATACAGTACTCCATGGTCAGCATTCACAGTTTTATATATGGGCATGACAATCCTTGCAGTTTTATTATCAACTCCTTTCCTAATGATCCCCAGCATAGAGTTTGCCTTTTTCACAGCCATGCATTGAGTTGACATTCCCATCCACCAAGATGCCCAAATCCCATTCCTGGTCTGTGACTGATAGCATGGACCCCTGTAGCGCAGTATGTGAAGTTTGAATTTTTTGCCCCTATGTCCAAAAAGCTAAGGTTTTTGTACTTTTAAAGTTATTGTTGATACCATATGGTTCTTGTTGACCCTCTTTTCCACTTACAGTTTACTGTTTTTCTTTGAAATAAAATTCAAAAATATTTAATTTATTGATGCCTCAATTAATGTAATTTTATTGGTATCTATTTTTATTTTTGAAATTTACCAGTAGCTGCTGCATTTCCCACCCTCGACTTATATGTGAGTCAATAAGTTTTCCCAATTAGGAAAAATTAGGTGTTCGACTTATATGCGGGTAGACTTATACACGAGTATATACAGATACCCATGCAAATAGCTTTGTGAGTTGGGCCTCTGCAGTTGTGGGGGGAGGGTGGATAGGGACTGCAGTTGCCTATAGAGGGTGTGTTCGTTGGCCAGACGGGGACAGGAGAGACCAGAGAGAAAGGCGGAGAGCCAGAAAGAAAGAGTTCTCATCAGAGGCAAAGCCACAATGGGGCCAGGGGGTGCACATTGCACTGGGCACGCACCTGGGGGCCGCACAAAAATTCAAGCTTGTGTTTTTTGTACTTTTTAGTGTGTTTTCAGTTTTTGGCCTGCAGGGGATGCAGTTTTTAGGCTAGAAGTACCAAAAATTCAGGGTATCTTTAGGAGACTCTCCTGAGGATACCACCCAGGTTTGGTGATGTTTGGTTCAGGGGGTCTAACGTTATGGACTCCCCAAGGGGTGCTCCCTTCCCCCATTGTTTCCAATGGGAGCTAATAAGAGATGGGGGCCACCCATCCTTTAACACCAAAGGGGAAAGGGGAATGGTCACTGACTTTTGGAGGGCCCCCACGTGAAGTTTCCCTATTTCAGATCGCAGATAAAGTCGCGTCACTCCGCCAGGACCTCCCCGCTACTTTGACTACAATTAGTGAACTGGAGGCTCCCTTGCCGTCTTCAGGCCCTTGTTTGGCCCGGTTTGCCCTGCTCTCTGAGGCCGCTGTTGACAGGGCCCTGGCTGCTGTTAGACCTACTACCTGTCTCTGGATCCGTGCCCCTCCTGGCTTGTTAAAGTCTGCCGGGAGGAGCTACGACCCCACCTGTTGAATATCATCAATGGCTCCCTTGAGCAAGGAGTCTTTCCAGGTGGGCTGAAGGAGGCAGTGGTCTGCCCACTCTTAAAAAGACCACCGTTAGATCCTGGAGATCTGGCCAATTACCGCCCTGTCTTGAATCTGTCGTTTCTGGGGAAGGTAATTGAGAGAGTGGTGCTGGAGCAGCTTCAGGGTTTCCTGGAGGACACATCGGCCTTTGACCCCTTCCAGTCCAGCTTCCGTGCTGGGCATGGGACTGAGACCGTTCTTGTCGCCGTCACAGATACGCTCCGTATACAGCTGGACCGAGGCGGATCGGCGCTGCTGGTATTGTTAGATCTTACCGCAGCGTTTGACGTGGTCGACCACGATCTTTTGGCCCACCGCCTGGCCGTTTCCGGAGTGCGGGGCACTGTCCTTCAGTGGATTGTCTCGTTTCTCCGGGACCGGACTCAGCAAGTGTGGTGCGGAGATCAGCCCTCCCGACGGTGCCCGCTTCAGTGCGGTGTGCCCCAGGGTGCGCTTCTATCTCCGCTATTATTTAATATCTATATGCGACCCCTTGCTCAGTTGGTACGGAGCTTTGGGCTGATCTGTCACCAGTACGCTGATGACACTCAGCTCATTCTGTTGATGGAGGGGAGAGCGGCCATCGCCCCTGCAGCTCTACAGCATTGTCTGGAGGCGGTCGCTGGTTGGTTGCAACAGAGCAGGTTAAAACTAAACCCATCGAAGACGGAGATCCTCTGGCTGAGACGCGAAGGGGAGGTTGGGGATTTCCAGCCGCCGGTGTGGGAGGGGGCCTCATTGGCACCGGCCCCCTCTGGATTCGTCTCTTTTAATGGAGACCCAGGTGGCCCATACAACCCGGGCTGCGTTTTTCCATCTCCGTCAGGCCCGACGGCTGGCCCCCTTCCTCTCCCAAGCTGACCTGGCCACTGTGATCCATGCAACGGTCACCTCCAGGTTAGACTATTGTAATTCGCTCTACGCTGGCCTACCCTTGCGCCTGATCCGGAAGCTGAAGCTGGTCCAGCATGCAGCAGCGCGCCTACTTACAGGTGGTGCCTATCGTGACCATATCCAGCCTGTATTGCGCCAGCTGCACTGGCTTCCAGTGGAATTCCGGATCATCCACAAGGTATGGGTATTAACCTTTAAGGCTTTGCACGGCCTGGGCACCTAGTACCTTCGGGACCGCCTTACCCCATATGTCCCTGCACGGCCTCTACGTTCAGCAGAGGCCAATTTACTGGTGGTCCCCGGCCCCTCAATGATACGGCTGGCTTCCACCCGAGCCAGGTGGAACACTCTCCCACCAGCTGTCCGGGCCCTGCGGGATCTTGGAGAGTTCCGCAGGGCCTGTAAGACCGAATTGTTCCACCGGGCCTTTGGGGAAGCCGGCCGTTGATGGTGTGCGCCCTTCCTGTGTCCTCCCTTTATCATCTTGGGAGCCTATAACATCTATACCACCCCCTCTCCGGGAGGGGTCTTTTTATCTACTGATAGTTTCATACTGGACGTCATGTGACTTGCATGGAACGCTGTAATTTTTATGTAATTTATGTATTTATTGATTTTAAATGTAACTGTTATTGGTGAATTGTTTATGACGTTTGCTGTCCACCGCCCAGAGCCCTTAGGGGATGGGGCGGTCTACAAATATAATAAATAAATAAATAAATAAATCAATCAATCAATCAATCAATCAATCAATCAATCAATCAATCAATCAATCAATCAATCAATCAATCAATCAATCAATCAATCAATCTATCAATCTATCAATCTATCAATCTATCAATCTATCAATCTATCAATCTATCAATCTATCAATCTATCAATCTATCTATCTATCTATCAATCTATCTATCTATCTATCTATCTATCTATCTATCTATCTATCTATCTATCTATCTATCTATCTATCTATCTATCTATCTATCTATCTATCTATCTATCTATCTATCTATCTTCAGGCTATCCAACCTCTTACAGCCACTGTTTCTCTCTAAGTCTGAGATATTGAGTACTCTGCCCTCCTAGCCTTCCTCTCACTGGTTCCTTACTGGCCACACTGGCACTGGACACAATATCCAGACTCAAGGAACTGGGTGCTGACACGATCTGTGTCTGTCTGCTGAATCTGTGCCCCTTCACACACAGACAGTCCCAACAGAAGCAGAATAAGAATCGGAAGAATGTTGTTTCACTGACAGGCTTTTCCCTGTTTTTATAGTACGTCTCAGCTCCCCTTACCTGTGGCTCTAGGTCAGTGGTGGTGAACCTTTGGCACTCCAGATGTTATGGACTACAATTCCCATCAACCCCTGCCAGCATGGCCAATTGGGAATTGTAGTCCCAATTGTAGGAGGGGCTGATGGGAATTGTAGCAGGGGCTGATGGGAATTGTAGTCCATAACATCTGGAGTGCCAAATGTTCACCATCACGGCTCTAGGTGAACTGCACCTCTGCCAGCCAATCAGGACGTGTTTCCATATAAGGGGATTGTTTAGGCTGCACCTTAGCAAAACTATTAACCCTTTTCTGGGTGAATCCATCACAGCCATCAAGCCTCTCTTTGAATACCTCCAAAGAAGGAGACTCCACCACAGTCCAAGTTAGTGCATTCCACTTTTGAATAGCCCTTACTGTCAGGAAGTTTTTCCTGATGTTTAGGTGGAATCTCTTTTTCTTCACATGGAACCTATTACTAGGGTTGGTCGATACCAAAGAGATTCAGGCAGATTCAGATTCGAATCAGTTTCGGATCAATGGATTTGGATCAGCCGAATCCCGAAACTGTCAGTTTTGGACACATGCGAATCTGTGGAAACATCTGAGAAATTCGGATGCGTTTTTTTTTTAGGTTTTATTTCACATTTCAGAGACTGTCCTGATGATACTACGCAGGTTGGTGCAGTTTGGTTCTGGTGGGCCAAAGTTATGGACCACCAAAGGGGTGCCCCTATCCCTCATTCTTTCCAATGGGAGCTAAGGAGATGGGGACTACGCCTTTGAGGGTCCATAAGTTTTCTCCCCGTGAACCAAACTGCACCCTGAAACTTAGGTGCCACTGGCTTTAAAAATGTGCCCCTTACAGGCACCCCCAGAAATTTGCCCAAGATTCTTCATTCTGCAGTGACTTTGCTCCATTGCTGTCAACGGGGAATTTCTGGTGGAGGCTGTGGGGTGCACATTTGTGATGGTACAGTCACAAAGCTTTCAGGGTATCTTCAGGAGTCACTGGATGACACTATCCAGGTTTGGGGAACTTTGCTTCAGGGGGTTCAATGATATGGGCCCCTAAAAGGGTAAGGCCCATCTCCCACTGCCCCACTTTCAAAGGTTCAAGGAAGGGCAGGTGAATAGCCTTTTTCCGGGCTGTGTGTTTACATCTCTGAAGATGCTAGTGGAATCCCAGGAATAGAGATACTCAGACCAGGGCTACATAACCCGGAAACCTCACAACCTCCAGCAATTTATGTTTCATGTGGGGGTGTTACTGGAGGTGGATCAGCTTGGTGACTTATGAGATATAGTAAACAGGCCTTTTCAGCCTACTGTTATGGTAGGTCCACTGGTGCAAGGTAGCTAGTCTGTGTATGAAAGCAGTTTCAGCTGGTGTTTTGTAATGATTTGCTGGTTGGATTCCCTCCTTGGTTCTGGAAACTTCTGGGGGAAGTTGGGCCAGTCACTCTCTCCCATCTATACATACTTCAGATGATCATTGTGGAGTTCCAAACTGGGAGCAAAGCCATGCATAGTGGTCTAGATCTTTGGACAACGAATGGGGAAATAGATCAAACAAATATACATTGCCTGTAGATCAGGCTCTTAGTCTTTCTGACATTATTGAGGTTAAATGTTGATAATCCACATTCATAAGAACATAAGACAGAGCCTGCTGGATCAGACCAGAGTCCATCTAGTCCAGGACTCTGCTACTCGCAGTGGCTCACCAAGTGCCTTTGGGAGCTCCCATGCAGGATGTGAAAGCATTGGCCTTCTGCTGCTGCTGCTCCTGAGCACCTGGTCTGCTAAGGCATTTGCAATCTCAGATCAAGGAGGATCAAGTTTGGAAGCAATAGATTGACTTCTCTTCCATAAATCTGTCCAAGCCCTTTTTAAAGCTATCCAGGTTAGTGGCCATCACCACCTCCTGTGGCAGCATATTCCAAACACCAATCACACGTTGCGTGAAGAAGTGTTTCCTTTTATTAGTCCGAATTCTTCCCCCAGCATTATGAATGAATGCCCCCTGGTTCTAGTATTGTGAGAAAGAGAGAAAAATTTCTCTCTGTCAACATTTTCTACCCCATGCATAATTTTATAGACTTCAATCATACCCCCATCAGATGACTCCTCTCCAAACTAAAGAGTCCCAAACTCTGCAGCCTCTCCTCATAAGGAAGGTGCTCCAATCTTTCAATCACCTTCTCTGCATTTTTTCTATCTCTTCGATATCCTTTTTGAGATGTGGCGACCAGAACTGAATACAGTACTCCAAGTGCGGTTGCACCACAGCTTTATATAAGGGCATGACAATCCTTGCAGTTTTATTATCAACTCCTTTCCTAATGATCTCCAGCATAGAGTTTGCCTTTTTCACAGCTGCCATGCATTGAGTTGACATTCCCATCCACTAAGACGCCCAAATCCCATTCCTGGTCTGTGACTGATAGCACGGACCCCTGTAGCGTGTATTTGAAGTTTGGATTTTTTGCCCCTATGTGCATCACTTTGCATTTTGCTACATTGAACTGCATTTGCCATTTCTTAGCCCACTCACCTAATTTATCAAGGTCTGCTTGGAGCTCTTCGCAATCCTTTGTGGTTCTCACCACCCTAAATAATTTGGTATCATCTGCAAACTTGGCCACCACGCTACCCACCCCTACTTCCAGGTCATTTATGAATAGGTTAAAGAGTACTGGTCCCAAAACGGATCCTTGGGGGAAACCACTCCCTACATCTTTCCATTGTGAGAACTTCCCATTTATACCCACCCTTTGTTTCCTGTACCTCAACCAGTTTTTAATTCATAGGAGGACTTCCCCTCTTATTCCTTCATTGCTGAGTTTTCTCAATAGTCTCTGGTGAGGAACTTTGTTGGAAGCCTTTTGGAAATCCAAGTAGACAATATCCACTGGTTCCCCCTTATCCACATGCCTGTTTACACCCTCAAAGAACTCTAGTAGGTTTGTAAGACAGGACTTGGTTTTGTTGCCCTCTCTAATTTCTTTTTCCATCTCAGAATCCTCTTCTGTGCTTTGGTCAGGGGGACGATAATATATTCCTAATGTTAAACTATGCTTCACCCCTGGTATTGATATCCACAGTGCTTCTGTAGAGGAATCAGCTCCCAGTGCATTGTCTATTTTATGTTACACTATGCTTTCTTTGATGTAGAGGTCCACCCCACCCCCAATACACCCTGTCCTATCCATCCTGTACAGCCTGTAACCTGGGATAACAGCATCCCACTTGTTCTCCTCATTCCACTATGTCTCTGTGATGCCCACTATATCAATTTCCTCCAAAACTCTGTACTCCAGGTCCCCCATTTTAGGTCGAAGGCTTCTGCTATTAGCATAGAGACACTTGTATACTCTGTCTCTGTCCCTAACTTGGGATTTATGTGTTTTTCCCTCTAGCCTCTTGTAGACACTATCACTTATCACATTGCTATGCTCCTTGCTTGTATGTGGTTGATTTAGAAAAACCTCCCGCTCTGTCTGCATCCCCATTGACACTGTATTCCGAACCGAAGTCACCTTAGCTCCTGTCGGCTTTCCCCCAAGGATCAGTTTAAAAGCTGTTCTGCTACCTTTTTAATGTTGAATAGAATAGAATAGAATAGAATAGAATCTTTATTGGCCAAGTGTGATTGGACACACAAGGAATTTGTCTCCGGTGCATATGCTCTCAGTGTACATAAAAGAAAATACATTTGTCAAGAATCATAAGGTACAGCACTTAATGATTGTCATATAGGTCTAGTAAGCAATCAGGAAACAATCAATAGTAATAAAAACATAAAATGTAAAATCATAAAATAAAATGAAATGTCAGCACAGGCTATAGTCATACAGTCATAATTGGGAGGAGATGGGTAATAGGAATGATGAAAAAAGTAGTGCAGTAATTATATAATAAATATATAATAAATAGTTTGACATTATCGAGGGAATTATTTGTTTAACAGAGTGATGGCATTCGGGAAAAAACTGTTCTTATGTCTAGTTGTCTTGGTGTGCAGTGCTCTGTAGCGACGTTTAGAGGGTAAGAGTTGAAACAGTTTATGTCCAGGATGCGAGGGGTCAGTAAATATTTTCACAGCCCTTTTTTTGACCCGTGCAGTATACAGGTCCTCAATGGAAGGCAGGTTAGCAGCAATTGTTTTTTCTGCAGTTCTGATTATTCTCTGAAGTCTGTGTCGATCTTGTTGGGTTGCAGAACCAAACCACACAGTTATAGAGGTGCAGATAACAGACTCAATGATTCCTCTGTAGAACTGTATCAGCAGCTCCTTGGGCAGTTTGAGCTTCCTGAGTTGGTGCAGAAAGAACATTCTTTGTTGTGCTTTTTTAATGACATTTTTGATATTAGGTGACCATTTTAGGTCATGAGATATGATGGAGCCTAGAAATTTAAAGGTCTCTACTGTTGATACTGTGTTGTCTAGTATTGTGAGAGGAGGTAGGATGGGAGGGTTTCTCCTGAAATCTACCACCATTTCTACGGTTTTAAGTGTGTTCAGTTCTAGATTGTTCCAGTGGCACCACGAGGCTAGTTGTTCAACCTCCCGTCTGTATGCGGTTTCATCGTTGTCTCGAATGAGACCAATCACTGTTGTATCATCTGCAAATTTCAGTATTTTAACAGATGGATCATTTGAGATGCAGTCATTGGTATACAGAGAGAAGAGAAGTGGTGAAAGTACACAGCCTTGGGGGGCCCCTGTGCTCATTTTACAGGTGTCTGATGTAATTTTTCCTAGCTTCACCTGCTGTTTCCTATCTGTTAGGAAGCTTGTGATCCACTTACAAATATGCTCAGGTACTGCTAGCTGATTTAGTTTGGTTAGAAGAATGTCCGGTCTGATAGTATTGAATGCTGAACTAAAGTCAACAAAGAGGACCCTTGCATAGGTCTTTGGCGATTCAAGATGCTGTAGAATATAGTGCAAAGCCATATTAACAGCATCATCTGTCGATCTATTTGCTCGGTATGCAAATTGCAAGGGGTCCAACAGTGGATCCGTGATGGTTTTCAAATGGTACATCACTAGCCTTTCAAAAGTTTTCATAACTACAGATGTTAGAGCAACTGGTCTGTAGTCGTTCAGTTCCTTGATGGAAGGCTTCTTCGGCACTGGGACGATAGTGGAGTGTTTGAAGCAGGAAGGAACATAGCACATCTCTAGTGATTTGTTAAAGATTTGGGTGAAGATGGGAGCCAATTGGACAGCACAGACTTTTAGGCAAGAAGGTGTTATCTTGTCTGGGCCTGGTGCTTTTTCCTGGTGAGCACCAGCAGCCTGGTTCCTCTTTGGTTAAGATGAAGCCTGTCCCTTTTGTACAGGCCTGCCTTGTCCCAAAAGGTTCCCCAGTTCCTGACAACTCTGAAACCCTCTGCCTTACACCACCTTCACACATTGAGACCCTGTATCTCTGCTTGCCTAGCTCGCCCTGCGCGTGGAACAGGTGGCATTTCAGAGAATGCCACCTTGGGGGTCCTGAATTTCCTAGCAGCCTAAATGTAGTTTCCAGAACCTCCCAGCTACATTTCCCAATGTCATTGGTGCCAATGTGGACCACAACTGCTGACTGCACCCCAGCACTGTCTAACAGCCTATCTAGATGAAGCGTGACATCTGCAACCTTCACATCAGGCAGGCAAGTCATCATGCGGTCATCACGCCTCTCACAAACCCAACTCTCTATATTCCTAACGATCAAATCACCTACTACAAGGAGCCTCCCACCTCCCTGAGGGGTATCCTCAGTGCGAGAGGATATCTGATCACCAGCTAAGGAAGGGGTCCCACCTAAGGGAACACCTTCCACCACCTCTTGCACCCTCCGTCCCCCAGACTATCATTCTCCATGACATCTGAAGAGATGTCACCTTGTGAGTGGGACCCGGCTGTTAGGTCCCTGAAAGCCTCATCTCTCACCCTCTGTGTCTCTCTCAGCTTCTCCAGGTCTGCCACCTTGGCTTCAAGAGAATGGACACATTTCCTGAGTGCCTGGAGCTCATTGCAGCAAGGGCACACCCACAACTTCTGTCCTAGTGGCAGATAGTCATACATGTGACACTCAGTGCCAAACACTGGGAAGCCCCCACCCCTCTGCTGGTTTCTTGCCTTCATATCTAATTTTGCTTAGATATTCAAATACTGATTTTAATTAGTGCCTCTCTCTTAAGGTTTCTATACCTTCTACTATACCTTCTATACCTTCCCTTAAAATATGTTCTTATTTAGTAAAACACCTGTGCGCGCCTAATGGAGTGCGCTGCTGGTTCCAGAGACTAACTGAAAAGATTTAAAAATTTGAGAAGCCCCACAAATCAGCAGCCCCAGGACAAGGAGAAAAAAGAGAAAACCCCTGTTAAAAATACACTGTTTAAAAGATGTGGCTTTGAGAAAACCCTCTGAAAAGAAAACCAGAGCTCACTCAGCCCTTTCTGGCCCACTCCTCTTCTCCACTGCTACTCTTCTCTGCTGGTTCCAGAGACTAACTGAAAAGATTTAAAAATTTGAAAAGCCCCACCTCTCAGCAGCCCCACCAATCAGCAGCCTCAGCAGCCCCCACCAATCAGCAGCCCCAGGACAAGGAGAAAAAAGAGAAAACCCCTGTAAAAATACACTGCTTAAAAGATGTGGCTTTGAGAAAAACCCTCTGAAAAGAAAACCAGAGCTCACTCTGGCCTTTCTGGCCCACTCCTCTTCTCCACTGCTACTCTTCTCTGCTGGTTCCAGAGACTAACTGAAAAGATTTAAAAATTTGAAAAGCCCCAGCAATCAGCAGCCCCACCAATCAGCAGCTTCAGCAGCCCCTACCAATCAGCAGCCTCAACCTCATTCAATAATGAGATATGCCTATATGACTAATAATGTTTTTTCATTGACTTCTTTAAATATTGTTAGGAAAGCATTTGGAAAATTATTTGAATACTTGATATTGAGTGGCTGGAACTCATGGGCATTTTTTGAGTTGGCAAAACTTCCCACACCCCACTTCTACTAGCACCACCCCCCGCCCAATCTGTAAGAGCTATTACGCTTCCCAGGCAATATTCAATGGTTTTAGGACATCCTCTTCTGTTATCTTCATGCAGAAAAGAAATGTTTATAAGAAAGAAATGACCTTTCCAGAAAATGGATGGAGAGGGTTTTTCCTTGATGTAAGTATCTCATATTTTGCCCTTTTCTCTCCCTTCTTCCTTCCCTTGTCCAGGTAAAAGACTTAGACCCCTTCAGCACATGCAAAATAATGCCCTTTCAATCCACTTTCACATTTGTTTACAAGTGGATTTTGCTATTTCACAAAGTGAAATCCAGCTGTAAAGTGCATTGAAAGTGGATTGAAAGGGCATTATTCTGCATGTGTGGAAGGGGGTTAAGTTCTGACAGGTGTGTTTTAGACATGCATTTGTAACACAGCCTCACTCACAGAGGCCTAGCAGGAGGGAGTGCTGAGGACTCAACTAATGGCTGCTGATAGCCCAGGCACTCCCCCTGTTGTGTAACACCCACTGGGCAAAGTGGGCAGTTGCCCAGGGCGCCCACTTGTGGCGAGAGCCAAATTTGCAGGGTTCGTTTGTGAGTTTTTTTGAATTTTAGTGGGTTTTCCGTTTTTAACCTGCAGGGGACACAGTTATTAGACTAGCAGCACCACAATTTTCAGGGGTGTTTCGGGAGGCTTTCCTGATGCTATCACCCAGGTTTGGTGAGGTTTGGTTCAGGGAGTCCAAAGTTATGGACTCCCAAAGGGGGTGTCCCGACCCCCTTTGTTTCCAATGGGAGCTAATTGGAGATGGGGGCTACACCTTTGAGGGTCCATAACTTTGGACCCCATGAACCAAACTTCACCAAACTTGGGAGGTGTCATCAGGAGATTCTCTCACTGATACCCTGAAAGTTTGGTGCTGATAGCTTAGCAATTGCACCCCTGATAGCAGGCAATCCCTAAATATCCCCAGATATTTTTTAATCCGCCCTTTGGCATGTATATAAAGGTAGAATCTATGGTCCCCAGTTTAAGCATTGAAAGTGATGCTGTTTCAGGGTGGGGGAGAATCAACCCCCAATGTTGCTTTAACTGGGGACCCCAGATTCTCCCTTTAAGGTGGATTTAAAAGGAGAATCTGGGCTCCCTAGTTTAAACACCATTGAAAATGATGCAGTTTGGGAGTGGATTCCAGCATCACTTGTTTAAACTAGGGAGCCCAGATTCTCCTTTTAAATCCACCTTAAAGGGTGAATCTGGGGTCCCCAGTTTAGATAACATTGAAAGTGATGCTGTTTCCCCCAATTGGGGGGACTGATACACAATAAAATGTTTTCATAACAGTAATAAAACATTTTGAAAGCATTTTGAAAAAGCTTTCAAAAATTACTTCTGCTGTGTGGCAGGGCCCATTGCTGTGTTCAGATTTGTGAGTTGGGGCATGTTCTATAATGTGATGGTGACTTTGAAACGACCTGGTGTAAAAAATTGTTGTTTGGTTGTTGTGGGGGAGGGCGACTGCCCATGGGGTGTGTGTGCCAAACTCCAGTTTGCCTAGATACGCCACTGGGCGTAGCTATAAAGGGGTGGGGGGTACGTGTTGCATCCGGCATGCGCCTGGGGGGCATCAATCTCAGGTTTTGCCCAGGGCTCCAGTTTGCCTAGTTACACCCCCTCCCCCCACTCACATGCACACACTAGCTCTTTAGGCAATTCCTGTCAGGAAACGTAGGCAGCCACCTTTTTGAGGGAAAATGGAACTCTGAGAGGCTTCTTAACAGTCAAACCAACAAGAATTTATTTACAGGCTTGTTTTTCTCAATTTGATGGTACAGAGCGGTTTTAAGAGGTTATTTTTCTTAGGCAGAGAATACTAAGATGTTATATTCAGATCTTAGTACTTTTACTTTAGCTGTTTCACAAAAAGGCTGTTTCAGTTCTAAAATATACCTTCATACACTCAGTTAAGTCCTTCAGGGTAAACCTTTCCTACATGCTCCTGAACAAGATCCTGAATCACCAATTGCCCTTCAGGTTTTTCTCACTGGGTTGGGACAGAGCAAGTCTGGGGTTTCTCTAAACCCTCTCTTGACTCCTCCAATTATACTAACACACGCTCAGGTATTCTCCAATCCCATTTCTAGGTGCTGAGTCCCCTGCAACAATTTCCAAGCCCTTTGTGTGGTCCTAGGATTGTCCCCGTGAATAGGTTTCCCCTCTTTTCTTTCACCACCACCTGGCCACCAAGTGAAGTCAGGATCTTTTCCTCTCAGCTTTTGAGAGATTTCTGTGAGAACTCTGCCCACCCAGCCTCTTGACTCTCACTGACAGGATCTGTTGACTGGCTCTCTCTGTGTGACTCGGTGTCTCAGGTGAGCACACACTCTCTCTGTCGCTCTAGCTAACTGCAACACAGCCAGCCCTTTAGGTGGAGCTGTGGTTAACTCATTGTGCTCCTGTTCTGTCTGAACTGCACCTTTTAAATTTGCCATTTTATTAGCAATCTGTCACACATGTCCTTGAATATTCATAAAGCTGAAAAGTGCTTAGGAAAAAGCATTGCTCCGTTTTGGATCTGTGTAACCTAATTTCAGTTTTATTTACCTCAGTCCATCACTCCTCATTATCTAACTCCCAGGTTTTCTACCATGCGTACAGGCTTAAGGCTTTGTTAGTCAAAGACCCATTCCACATGGGCCTCAGAGCAGCGGTGCACCGGTATACTTGATGCTGGTGCACCCCCTGGGTCAGTATGTAAGCTGTCATGGAAATGATCCCATCGCTGCTGCGGCCCACGGGGCTGCGGCTTTTGTTCCCCTCTTACCTTCTCTAGGCTGCCGTTGCTCTTCAGAGCTGTAGGGACACGCCCATGTCACCATGACACACCCATGTCACCATGACGCCCCCGGGGTCAGAGGCCAGGAGGCCCAGCCTCTGCAGAGCGATGGTAGCCGGGAGGAGGTAAAAGGAGAACTAAAGTGGCACAGGGAAAATGGCAGCATCCACCCAGAGTCGTTCACTCAGCACCAGGTGGATGCCCAAACACCATGTGGGGGATGTGGGCCATTGTGGCTTTGCTCCAGCTGTGGCAGCTGTGCAAAGTCTTCCCGCAAAATGGTGTGTTTTTTACCAGAATCTACATCAGTCCTTATGGCCCATCCAGAATGGACCATATAGTTTCCATACTTGCAAAGTGTTTGGAAGAATTAGGCTTACAAGCCTCTAATCCATTGCTATGCCCAGACTGTGGATGTGTCAGGATCCTGAGCCACATTCATGTATTGGGCCTGTTGCATATGTCTTCACTGCTGCTTGTAGTTAACTAGGGCTTCCCCTGGCTGGATTTTGGCATGCTCTTATCCTGGGACCTGGCTGGTGGGTATAATCTCGTCACTGGGGTGAAGGCCAGATGGCTTATTGTAATCAGTTGTTGATAGGTGCACACTGGTAGAAAAAAATGAAACTGTAGGTGAGAACTTTTTCACGAGATGTTCAGGCCTTGTGTAAAAACGGAGGGGGGATACTGAGTGATACTGACAGGTTGCTGCCCTTTCCAGAACCCTACAAGGTCACCTTCAGTCAGTTGTGACTCAATGTCACTTTCCATCACGAATCCATTCTTGTATATCCCAAGTAGCTTATCGGGCTTCACTAAATGGAACTGCAATTTCATCCATAGGTTACCTTTCCAAGTAATAAGTTTGGTCCTTTCATGGAAACAACGGAGATGCTAATCATGCCAGACACTTATCCATGTCATGACTGCCATGAAGATGGATGCCATGGAAGAATAGTCTGACTGCCTCCAAGAAATGTTATTATAGCAATTTATGTTTCATAAAAGGGTGTTGGTGGAGGTTGATCAGCTCGGTGGCTTAAGTGAAATAATAAATAGTTTTTTCCTGCCTGCTGTTAACATGGGTCTACTAGTGCAACATGGCCAGATGGACTTTCAGCACAGTGTAAGCTGCTGTGTTGATGTGATTTGAATACTGAATTCCCCACTTGCTCCTGAAGCTCTTTGGCTAAACTTGGGCCAGTTCTCTTTCTCAGTTTAGCAAACTTCAGGGGATTATTATGGGGGTAAAAACGGGGAGCACGATTGAGTTTTGGGCAGAGTTCTTCTGACAATATCATGTCATTTACTCAGAGGAGATATTTATCTCCTAAACAAGCTTGAAAGGTAGTTTAAGCTGAGAGAGATACAAGAAGGGCTAAAATTCCCTCAAGTCCACTCAGTGTTGTGGCTCAGCAGGAATGTGAGCCTGGATTTCTCAGCGCTGAACAAAGCTTTCTAGTCTGTGCTGTTCCCTGGCTGTTTTCTTGGGTCCCCATCTTGGCATATCAGTGACTGGGTTTCTCTGCCATATTAGTAAATTGTCATGAAAGGAAGAGTCTCTTGCCCACTGTCGTTTTAATATTTCCAAATCTCACCCACTCCCCTAATATAGGAAGCAGCTTAACCAACTGAAGGAAAGATATCACGTCATGTAGGGCAATACTAGCCCAGGGAAAACAATGGAATTGTAAAAGCAGGGGGGAAATGAGGATTCTCTCACTGTGTGTTTCTATGCTGAACTGGATCACAGCTACAATCTGCAAATAAAGAGTTATCTTCACAGGAGCAGTTGTGGGTTCACTGAGTCTTCTTTGCATAACATTTGCGAAATTACAGCTGGTTCCACTGCATATGTTAGAAGAGCTGGAAAGGGGAGGTACGGCAAGAAGCAGGTTTGAGAGGAAGAATAAAGGACACCTGACCCAGACCACACCTTTCTGACAGGCAAGAAGTCCTGCCCCACAAGCTTGATGAGCTGCAGTCATTAAGGGAAAAACCTCAGTGATGCAAAGAAATGGCCGTTCCTTTTGTCAATCAGATAGACTGAGGCACAACGAACAAAACCAATTTGACAACGTTTTCTAGACCACCTTGTGTCACTTGTGTTGGTCTCAAGAAAATATTCTATGGGTGTTTTGTTATGGAGCTGGAAAAAAACTTCTATGGAAACATAACAAAGCTTGCAATCTCTTCACAAAAAAACAAAATCAGAGTGATTCAACAAGAGAAATAATCTCATCAAGATCTAATTTTAGCAAATTAGTGCAATGTAATAGCTGGTGAGCCAATGTTTCAACTACGTTAGAATTACAGCTTCATAACCTTTTAGATTTTTCCAGGTTATTAAACCTGCCATGTAGTAAGGCAGATGGCATGACATTGAATCTAGCAATTGCGAAGGCTCTCCTTGAGCAGGGGTTAGTTAGAAAATATAAGTAGTGGGTCATGCGACCCTGATCAAATGGGATTAAAAATTGTGTGGGAGAGCAAGTTCTTTTAGCTGCTAGATATAGTTCTGCAAATCCCCAATCAAAGAGTCGGTCTCTCAGTAGTTTGTACGCTTCTGAGCAGGAAAGAGAGTAGAGTGATTCAAGAGACAATCCAATAGATACAATTTTATTTTCAATCAGAGAAAACCAGGGGTTAGCCTGTGTGTCTGGGAGCATTAAGGAAACAAGGGAATGTTCAGATGGAAGAGAATGAAGACACAGCCAAAATCTAAAGGCTCTAAGCCAGGCTTTAAGTTCCAAGGAATTTCGCCCAAGTTCCAAACATAGGGCTGCGTAGGGGACACAGTTAGGTAATCCCATAATTTTATGGAAAAATATGGATTGGAGAGAATTGAATGAATGGTTGACAGCCTGGATCCAGATTGGAACCCCATAAAGTAATTCGGATTCGATCATCGCATTAAAAATCTTTAATGCGGCAGGAATAAAAGAGTGCCCTCTGCTATAGAAAAAGCGGAGGATACCAGAAGTGCTAGATGATGACTGGGTAAGTACTGCTTTTTTATGGGGGATCCATGAATGATTGTGTGAAAAAAGAAGGCCAAGGTATTTAAAACGATTGACCTGTTCGAGAAGGACACTAATTGGCCTGAATATGTCCTGCTTGAATATGTGTAGATCCAAATATTTGGGCTTTTTTGGGGTGCAGTTTTACTTTTCGGCCTGCAAGGGTCCATTTTTAAAGCTAGGGACACCAAAATTTCCGGGCCTCATCCACAGAGACATTCCCAGTGATGTCACCCAAGTTCGGTGAAGTTTGGTTCGGGGGGGGCAAAGTAATGGACCCACAAGGTGGGTGCCCCTTCCTCCATTTTTTCCAATGGAAGTTAACAGGAGATGGTATCATCAGGACAGCCTCCGGAAGATACCAAGAAATGTTGGTGCTACTAGCTTTAAAATTGCGCCTGTGACAGGCACCCCAAGAAATTGCCCAGATTATCTGCGGTGCAGTGTCTTGGCTCCATCGTAGCCAAAGGGGAATTTCTGAGTGTGTAAACAGGCTGCACATTTTTCAAGGTAGAGACACCAGACTTTCAAGGTGGCTCCAGGAGGCTCTCCTGGTAATAGCATCAAGGCTTGGTGAACTTTGGTCTGGGTGGGTTCAATTTTATGAGCCCCAAAAAGGCTTATTTTGTTTCCCCACTCCTACACATGAAGCCTGCTGGCTGGGTTCTCTCAGAACTCTCTGAACTGGGAGCAAGTTTATCTTTATTCATGTGGCTTGTTCTTGGTCTTGAAGCTCTTTTGATGTCTATAGTAGAGTAACCGTTAGCCTGTAGAACCCAGTTTAGGTGATTCAGTTCTTCTTGAAGGAGGTGGGGTTCACGATCTACCAAAGTTTTTATTGTGCTCCTTTTTTATCCTGGGTGATGATTGGAGTTTTTATGGAGATACCGCATATACTTGTGTATAAGTTGACCCAAATATAAGCCGAGGCACCTAATTTTACCACAAAAAACTGAGAAAACTTATTGACTTGAGTATAAGTCTAGGATGGGACATGCAGCAGCTACTGGTAAATTTCAAAAATAAAAATAGATACCAATAAAAATGTTTTTGAATATTTATTTCAAAGAAAAACAGTAATGGTGTCAACAATAACTTTAAAAGTTCTGCAGTGGAATATAGAACTCTCACAGACAGTATCTCTTCAGAGTTTCACAGTGAAGATGTTCAACAAGATACCCTTTTAAAAAGTCCCTACAGGTTCTCCTTCAACACGGATAGCTTATCATGACACAGTGAAAATGCTGGTGTGGTAATGGCAGGTGCTGCCGCAAAGCAAGTCTTTTTTGCAGGCCTGCAAGCTCAGCTGGACAGAAGTCCCACCTGCTTTCCAAAAACACTGGGTGAGGGGCGAGAAAGGTGCTGGCAGTGGCTACACCCCATGGCACCCTGTGTGTGTGTGTGTGTGGGGGGGGATTCCTGCCACCATGGGCTCCAATGGTGCGGATTTCCCAATGAGTATGGCTGAACAAAAATTCTGTAACATATAAAGTTAATATTTAATATTCACACCTATTCACTGAATATTCACTGTGGATGAAGCTACTGGAAACCTGTAGTGCAGCGAAGCAACAGCCCAAGGCTTACCTGGGAGCTGCCTTTGTGTCCACATAGCCGGGAGCAGGTGCAGAAAAACACCCTCAGCTCCCAGCCTCTTTACGCTCCCCACCCATTCCCCCCCGTTCACTCGTGTATAAGTCGAGGGGAGCTTTTTTCAGCACAAAAAATGTGCTGAAAAAGCAGACTTATATGCGAGTATATAAGGTATCTATCAGTGTATGTAGGTTTTCCTGTATGCTATGTGGACCAATTGTTGGTTTGGTTTGCGGATGAGCAAGACATCTAGAAATGGTAGTTTTCCCCCATTTTCTTTTTCCACAGTAAATTGGATGTTAGGATGGATACCGTTAGTATGGCCCAAAAACTTGTTTAGTTCTTCTTCTCCGTGGCTCCAAATTGTGAATGGGTTGTCCACATGACGAAACCATATAGTGGGCTTTTTTGGTGCTGTTTCCAGGGCTTGTTCCAAAGAACTTTACTGCAGCCTAAGGTGAAGAACCTCCATCCAAATGAATTAGTCATCTTAACTTTTGGACAGTACATACAATAAGGGCCAGAGAACCACTTTTGCTGCTCTGAATTCCAGGGAGGAAGGGCAGGATATCAATGCAACATCGAAAGAAATATAAAAATGCAACATTGAAAGAAATAACTTCTTTGTTTATCAAAAGGTTGAGTGCTTTGGAGGTAAATGCACACTGGATTCTGCACACTCTAGTGACTGGGAGAACCAGTTGCAGATCCCAGAAAATTTAGGAGAAGAACATGTTGACACTCTCCAAATTATACGCCCAAGGCATTTCTCCTTGGCATGTGTCTGGGAGGCCAAAGATCCAGTAAGCCATGAATCAAAGAGTGATGAAAATGTTTTTAAACCCGAAATGCTGAAATAACAAACATTGTAACTATTCGTGACAATACACCTCCTTGTTCTAGTATTACATTACATGCTGACCAACTCAATAAATATATGTGGGTTTATTACATTTATTTATTTATTTTTACATTTACACCTGCCCTGCCCCCATAGGGTTCAGGGTGGCTTACAATGGCATAAAGCCTAATTTCATACATAAAATTCATATAATCAATAAAAACAAATCATAAAACCATTTAAAACAATCCAGCTAAATGCTCCAGATGGCAAGACACATTGTTAGGGTTAGGGTTAGGGTTAGATCATTTCCCTCTGATACCCTCTGTAAACTAGTGTCTTGATTCCTCGTTGTGAGTACGCCGCCACATTCGCGCCAGTCATCTCAGTTCCTGTTTAGTCCTCCTCAGCTCCTCAGTATACCAAGAAGCTGATTTGGACCAGGGATGTAGAGGATGCCATGGTGCAACAATTCCAGTTGCTTTAGAGAGCTTCGTTTCTCAGCTTCCTACCAGCTCTTTGAGAGAGTCATCAGTAGGTGGTGACTCTTGCAGGATGTTCTGGAACCCCTTGGGGTCCATAAGTCTCCACAGGCAGGCCCAAATATGTGACTTCCTGTGTTATCCTCCAGTGGCGTAACTCCCATTGGGCAAAGTGGGCAGATGCCCAGGGCGCCCCCTTGCGGTGGTTGCCAAAAATGGAGGTTCGTTTGTGGAGGGTTTTCTATTTTCAGTGTTTTTTCTGTTTTTGGCCTGCAGGGGGTGCAGTTTTTAGTAGAAGCACCAAAATTTCAGAGATTTTCCGGGAAACTCTCCTGATACTATTACCCAGGTTTGGTGAGGTTTGGTTCAGGGAGTCCAAAGTTATGGACTCTCAAAGGGGGTGCCCCATCCCCAATTGTTTCCAATGGGAGCTGATAGGAGATGGGGGCTACACCTTTGAGGGTCCATAACTTTGGACCCCCTGAACCAAACTGCACCAAGCTTGGGGGTGCTATCAGGACAGTCTCCAGATGATACTCTGAAATTTTGGTGCCAATACGTCCAAAAGTGCACCCCCTGCAGGAACATCCCAGAAATTAGCCCAAGAATCTTTGTCCTGAATTGAGTTTTCTGCATTGCTGTCAATGGGGGGGGGGTGCAGGATGGGGGGGCACATTTCTGAAGACAAAGTCTCTAAACTTTCAGGATCTCATCAGGAGACTGCCCTGATATGTCTAAAAATGCACCCCCTGCAGGCACCACTGACCTGGCACAAAAAAATTTTTCGTTCATGGTGGGGTGGCTGCCCACGGGGGGTGCATCCAACTCAGGTTTTTCCCAGGGCTCCAGTTTGCCTCATTGACAGTGAAATTCTCAGGAGGGCAAGTGTGCTGAGGGATGTACTATGGCTAAAGTGGCATCAAATGAAAGAACAAAAGAAGGATCCCAAGTCAGGGGGTGTAACAGAGAGGCTAGGTTGAAAAAGAGTGGCTTGTCCACAGGGGCGTAACGAGGCAGCCCTGGGCAAACTGTAGCCCTGGGCAAAACCTGAGTTGGATGCCCCCCCCATGGGCGGCCACTCCACCACGACCAAAATTTTTTTGCACCAGGACATTGGTGCCTGCAGGGGGTGCATTTTTAGACATATCAGCACCAACATTTCAGCATATCATCAGGAGACTGTCCTTATGCTACTCCCCAAGTTTGGTGAGGTGTGGTTCAAGGAGTCCACAGTTATGGACTCCCAAAAGGGGTGCCCCTATCCCCCATTGTTTCCAATGGGAGCTAATAGGAGATGGGGGCTACAGTTTTGAGGGTCCATAACTTTGGCCCCCCTGCACCAAACTGCACGAAACCTGGGGGTATCATTAGGACAGTCTCCTGATGAGACCCTGAAAGTTTTGAGACTGTGCCTTCAGAAATGTCCCCCCCCTGCAGCCTGCATCCCCCATGGATAGCAATACAGAAAACTCAATGCAGAACAAAGATTCTTGGGCAAATTTCTGGGATGTTCCTGCAGGGGGCGCATTTTTGGATGCATTGGCACCAAAATTTCAGGGTATCATCTGGAAACTGTCCCCGCAAAGTTTGGTGCAGTTTGGTTTAGAGGGTCCAAAGTTATGTACCCTCAAAGGGGGTGCCCCATCCCCCATTCTTTGCTAAGGAGATGGGGGCCACCCTTTTGAGGGTCCATAACTTTGAGGGTCCAGAACCAAACCTCACCAAACGTGGGGGGTATCATAAGGACAGTCTCCTGATGATACGCTGAAATTTTGGTGCCACTAGCCTAAAAACTGCGCCCCCTGCAGGCCACAAATGGAAATCACTAAAAATACCCAAAAACGAACCCAGCATTTTGATGCGCCCCACAAGGTGATGCCCTGGGCATCTGCCCACCTTGCCCAATGGGCATTACGCCAGTGCTTGTCCAGGGTTCCTAAGTGGCAGAGAGGACATTAGACCCTGGGACTGCCAAATCTTAGTCCACGTTTCTAAACACGACACCACAATAGCCTTAAGTTCTCCTAAATGTCAAGACGCTGCCAAGAACAAGAAGCTCTTCATACTCAGACTTCCGGTAGAGCTGTGGTGAGCGCTGAACGTCTCCGGGACTCTCTCCCGGGGGAATTTTGGCTTTTCTTAAGAAAACTCAGCAGAAGCAGAGGTTCTAATTTTCCTTCCCTATCGGAGGAAGAGAACATTAAAGGGTAGAGAAGGGCACTGGCAAACACCCTCCCTTACCGACAAGCAAGAGAAGCAAAACGGGTCAAACCGAAAGAAGCGCCGCCCAGCAACCGCCACAAGTAAGACCAACCTATAATGGTTCACCTAGTCAACAATAGAGCTAACTAAACAGCAAAGTCTATTTTTGTTAAAAAAAACTGGCCGGAGAAACGAGGCATAACAAAGCGAAACGGGGCTAGAGCCAAGCCGAGCGGAGCCGAAAGCAGAGCTGAGGGGGTCTGGCACATTCGCAGCTATAAATAACTTAAAGAAAATAATGGACTAACTGGCTTGGCAGTGGGGGAAGGGGGATAAAGAAAGAAACAGAGGAAAATAAAACGAACTTACCTACGGAAATTACAATATTTGATAAGAAAAAACCAACTAATTAGACACGGAAGTGTGAGTGTAAGTTTCAAAACGGAAGCACCCAGACTGTAAAAGCAACAGCAAGCCCAGACGCGCAAGAAAAAATAAACGGTAAATCCAGCAGCAAGGCTAGTGCCTAATAAATAAACAAAAGTCAAAGGAACTTTAATTTACGACCTCAAGACTACTACACAGTCAAGCGGAACAACTGTGACTTCAAACACGGAGAACTCCACAATAAGAAATACCAGAAGTGGTGCCACGTACTGCAACATGGCTACAATAGCAAGGAAAAACACCGGAGAAAGCAAACAAGCCAAGGCAGGAGCGCCATCTACTGCCGCTATAGAAATTAACACCCCAGAAAAACAAGGTGGATTTCCAAAAGGCTTTTGACAAAGTTCCTCACCAGAGACTATTGAGAAAACT
>NC_059428.1:15053679-15097166 GCF_021028975.2 Sphaerodactylus townsendi | reverse complement strand
TGGTAGGTATTTCTCCTGGACTTTACTTACTGATTTGGGAACATGTTGCTGCCCTATAAGACAGAGTAGTTTGTATTCCACAAAATGCCAGTGGAAAATGCTGATGTTCTGAGATCTTCCTCCCTTCCTCCTCTTTCCAGAGCATATTGCAGCCTTGAAAAATGTAATCTCTGGGATGAATGGACTTACTGTATATACTCGTATATAAGTTGAGTTTTTCAGCACATTTCTTGTGCTGGAAAAGTCCCCTTCAACTTATACACGAGTCAGGTGTATTTTAAAAAATATTTTAGGGTTTTTACTTTGTCGGCCACCGGGGGCGCAGAGTTTAGGCTAGTGGCACCAATATTTCAGGGTATCATCAGACGACACTCCTGATGATACCAGCCAAGTTTGGTAAAGTTTGGTTTAGGGGGTCCAATGTTATGGACCCCCAAAGTGGGTGCCTAATCCCCCATTGTTTCCAATGGGAGTTAATACTTTATGGGGCTACATTTTGAACCAAACTTCACTGAACCTGGGTGGTATCATCAGGATAATCTCTTGCTGATACCAGCCATGTTTAGGGGGTCCAAAGTTATGGATTCCCAAAGTGGGTGCTCTCATCCCCCATTGTTTCCAGTGGAAGGTAATAGTAGATGGGGTCCTTTTGAAGGTCCATAACTTTGGACCCCTGAACCAAACTTCACCAAAATTGGGTGGTATCATCAAGAGGGTCTCCTAAAGATACTCTGAAATGTTGGTACTGCTAACATAAACATTCCTCTCCTGACAGATTGTGTGAATAGTGTTCACTTCCGAACATGGCTTACCACCTGCCATGTGCAATGGTTAAAATGTATGCACACTAAAAAACTTGAATGAACTATTATTTTAAAAAGCAGTGGTAGTTTTGAGGTCACAGTGAACAGGTATGGTCCTTCCAGTTTTTATTACATAAGATTCATTGTTTAAAACGCCTTCGCCTACAAAAAAAAAAGCTAAGGTTTTGTACTTTTAAAGTTATTGTTGATACCCATATTGTTCTTGTTGACCCTCTTTTTCACTTCACAGTTTACTGTTTTTCTTTGAAAATAAATATTCAAAAAATATTTAATTTTATTGATGCCTCAATTAATGTAATTTTATTGGTATCTATTTTTATTTTTGAAATTTACCAGTAGCTGCTTTCGCATTTCCCACCCTCGACTTATATGTACGAAGTCAATGGAACACGCTTTTCCCAGTTTGTTGTGGAAAAATTAGGTGTTCTCGAGCGCCTCTATGCGCGGGATTCGACTCTATACACAAGTATATACAGATACCCATGCCAAATAGCTTTGTGAGTTGGGCCTCTGCAGTTGTGGGGAGGGTGGATAGGGACTGCAGTTGCCTATAGAGGGTGTGTTCGTTGTGGCCAGAGCGGGGACAGGAGAGACCAGAGAGAAAGGCGGAGAGCCAGAAAGAAAGAGTTCTCATCAGAGGCAAAAGCCACAATGGGGCCAGGGGGTGCACATTGCACTGGAGCCAGCGCACCTGGGGGCCGCCACAAAAAATTCAAGCTTGTGTTTTTTTTGTACTTTTTAGTGTGTTTTCAGTTTTTGGCGTGCAGGGGATGGTAGTTTTTAGGCTAGAAGTACGCCAAAATTCAGGGTATCGCTTTAGGAGAACTCTCCTGAGGATACCACCCAGGTTTGGTGTGGGATGTTTGGTTCAGGGGGTCTAACATTATGGACTCCCAAAGGGTGTGCTCCCTTCCCCATTGTTTCCAATGAGAGCTAATAGGAGATGGGGGCCACCCATCCTTTAACACCAAAGGGGAATGGTCACTGACTATTGGAGGGCCGCCACATGAAGTTTCCCTATTTCAGTTCTTCAGGCTATCCAACCTCTTACAGCCACTGTTTCTCTAAGTTCTGAGAGATATTGAGTATACTCTGTCCCTCCTAGCCTTCCTCTCACTGGTTCCTTACTGGCCACACTGGCGCACTGGACACAATATCCAGACTCAAGGGAACTGGGATTGCTGGACACGATCTGTCGTCTTTCTGCTGAATCCTGTGCCCCTTCACACAGACAGTTTCAACAGTAGCAGAATAAGAATCGGAAGAATGTTGTCTCACTGACAGGCTTTTCCCCTGTTTTTTATAGTACGTCTCAGCTCTCCCCTTACCTGTGGCTCTAAGGTCAGTGGTGGTGAACCTTTGGCACTTCCAGATGTTATGGACTACGGTTCCCATCAACCCCGTTACCAGCTTTATGGCCAATTGGGAATTGTAGTCCCAATTGTAGGAGAGGGTGTTATGGAAGAGTTAGTAGCAGGGGCTTTGATGGGAATTGTAGGTCCATAACATCTGGAGTGCCAAAGGTTCACTCATCAATGCTCTAGAGTGAACTGCACCTCTGCCAGCCAACGTCAGGACGCAGGTTTCCCATATTAGGGGATTGTTTGAGGCTGCACCTTACCAAAACTCTTAACCCTTTTCTGGGTGTTGAATCCATCACAGCCATCGAAGCACTCTCTTTGAATACCTCCAAAGAAGGAGACTCCACCACAGTCCAAGTTAGTGCATTCCACTTTTGAATAGCCCTTACTGTAAGGTAGCAGTTTTTTCTACTGATGTTTAGGTGGAAATCTCTTTTTCTTCACATGGAACCTATTACTGAGGGTTGGTCGTGATACCAAAGAGATTCAGGCAGATTCAGATTCGAATCAGTTTCAGGATCAATGGAGTTTGGGATCAGCCGGAATCCCAAACCTGGCAGTTTTGGACACATCTGCGAATCTGTGGAAACATCTGAGAAATTTGGATGCGTTTATTTTTTTTTAGGTTTTATTTCCACGGCATTTCAGCCTGTAGGGGACACAGTTTCAGTCTTATTGGCACCAGAGTTTCAGGTATCATCAGGAGACTGTCCTGATGATACTGCTACCCATGTTGGTGCAGATTTGGTCCTGGTGGGCCAAGAGCAGTGGACCACCAAAGGTGCCTGCCCCTATCCCTCATTCTTTCCAATGGGAGCTAAGGAGATGGGGATTCTCACGCCTTTGAGGGTCCATAAGTTTTCTCTCCCAAGTGAACAAAACTGCACCCTGAAACTTCAGGTGTGCCACTGGCTTTAAAAGTGTGCCCCTTAGCAGGCACCCCCCCAGAAATTTGCCCAAGATTCTTCCTTTCTGCAGTGACTTTTGCTCCATTGCTGCGTCAACGGGGAATTTCTGGTGGAGGCTGTGGGGTGCACATTTGTGAAGGTACAGTCACAAAACTTTCAGGGTATCTTCAGGAGAGTCTCTGGATGACACCATCCAAGCTTGGGAAACTTTGCTTCAGGGGTTCAATGATATGGGCCCCAAAAAGGGTAAGGCCCATCTCCCACTGCCCCACTTTCAAAGGTTCAAGGAAGGGTGGCTTTGGGTGAATAGCCTGACAAAGCCATGTTATGCCTTGTTAAATAAACGTTTAGTCTCTGGCAGAAAGGATTTTGTGACACATTTGCTGTTAGGGTTGTGGCGGGTTTTTCCGGGCTGTGTGTTTACATCTCTGAAGATGCTAGTGGAATCTCAGGAATAGAGATACTCAGACCATGGCTACATAACCCGGAAACAACCTCCAGCAATTTATGTGTCATGTGGGGGTGTTAATGGAGGTAGATCAGCTTGGTGACTTATGCAATATAGTAAATAGGCCTTTTCTGCCTATTTTCTGCCTTTTTTTCTGCCTACTGTTATGGTAGGTCCACTGGTGCAAGGTTGAGCAAGAATACTGTGTATGAAAGCAGGGACTTGCCAGCTTGGCTGCGATTGTTTTTGTAATGATTTGCGGGTTGAATTCCCTCCTTGGTTCTGGAAACTTCTGGGGGAAGTTGGGCCAGTCACTCTCTCCCATCTATACATACTTCAGATGATCATTGTGGGGTTGTAAACTGGGAGCAAAGCCATGCATAGTGGTTAGATCTTTAGACAACGAATGGGGAAATAGATAAAAAAATATACATTGCCTGTAGATCAGGCTCTTAGTCTTTCTGACATTATTGAGGTTAAATGTTGATAATCCACATTCATAAGAACATAAGAAGTAGCCTGCTGGATCAGACCAGAGTCCATCTATTCCAGGACTCTGCTACTCGCAGTGGCTCACCAAGTGCCTTTGGGAGCTCACATGCAGGATGTGAAAGCATTGGCCTTCTGCTGCTGCTGCTCCCGAGCACCTGGTCTGCTAAGGCATTTGCAATCTTAGATCAAGGAGGATTAAGATTGGAAGCAATAGATTGACTTCTCTTCCATAAATCTGTCCAAACCCCTTTTAAAGCTATCCAGGTTAGTGGCCATCACCACCTCCTGTGGCAGCATATTCCAAACACCAATCACACGTTGCATGAAGAAGTGTTTCCTTTTATTAGTCCTAATTCTTCCCCCAGCATTTTGAATGAATGCCCCCTGGTTCTAGTATTGTGAGAAAGGGAGAAATTTTTCTCTCTGTCAACATTTTCTGCATAATTTTATAGACTTCAATCATACCCCCATCAGATGACTCCTCTCCAAAATAAAGAGTCCCAAACTCTGCAGCCTCTCCTCATAAGGAATGTGCTCCAATCTTTCAATCATCTTCGTTGCCCTTCTCTGCATTTTTTCTATCTCTTCGATATCCTTTTTGAGATGTGGCAACCAGAACTGAATACAGTACTCCAAGTGCGGTCGCACCACAGCTTTATATAAGGGCATGACAATCCTTGCAGTTTTATTATCAACTCCTTTCCTAATGATCCCCAGCATAGAGTTTGCCTTTTTCACAGCTGCCATGCATTGAGTTGACATTCCCATCCACTAAGATGCCCAAATCCCATTCCTGGTCTGTGACTGATAGCATGGACCCCTGTAGCGTGTATGTGAAGTTTGAATTTTTTGCCCCTATGTCCATCACTTTGCATTTTGCTACATTGAACTGCATTTGCCATTTCTTAGCCCACTCACCTAATTTATCAAGGTCCGCTTGGAGCTCTTCGCAATCCTTTGTGGTTCTCACCACCCTACATAATTTGGTATCATCTGCAAACTTGGCCACCACGCTACCCACCCCTACTTCCAGGTCATTTATGAATAGGTTAAAGAGTACTGGTCCCAAAACGGATCCTTGGGGGAAACCACTCCCTACATCTTTCCATTGTGAGAACTTCCCATTTATACCCACCCTTTGTTTCCTGTACCTCAACCAGTTTTTAATCCATAGGAGGACTTCCCCTCTTATTCCTTGATTGCTGAGTTTTCTCAATAGTTTCTGGTGAGGAACTTTGTCGCAAGGCTTTTGGAAATCCAAGAAGACAGTGTCCAGTGGTTGCTCCTTATCCACACATGACTGTTTACTAATCTCAAAAGAACTCTAGTAGGTTTGTAAAGACAGGACTTGGTTTTGTTGCCTCTCTAATTTCTTTTTTTTCCATCTCTAAGTGAATCCTCTTGTGCCACTGCTTGGTCAGGGGGACGATAATATTCTAATGTTTAAACTATCGCGCTTCACCCTGGTATTGATATCCACAGTGCTTCTGTAGAGGAATCAGCTCCCCGTGCATTGTCTATTTTATGTGACACTATGCTTTCTTTGATGTAGAGGGCCACCCCACCCCCAATACACCCTGTCCTATCCATCCTGTAGAGCCTGTAACCTGGGATAACAGCATCCCACTTGTTCTCCTCATTCCACTATGTCTCTGTGATGCCCACTATATCAATCTCCTCCAAAACTCTGTACTCCAGCTCCCCCATTTTAGGTCGAAGGCTTCTGCTATTAGCATAGAGACACTTGTCTACTCTGTCTCTGTCCCTAACCTGGGATTTATTTTATTTATTTTTATTTATTTCTCAGTCTTATAGACCGCCCAACCCCCGAAGGGCTCTGGGCGGTGAACAACATAAAATAACAGTTACATAATAGACTGTAAATAAGTTAAGTTAAAATGCAGCAGTTAAGAACGACTAATAACAGCAATGCCCAAGTAACCAATCCCTCGTTAAACTCTCCCAGAAGGGGAGAGGCAAAAGAGTGGAGCCCATATAGATGGTAGTGGGCCCAAAATGTAGGAGGAAGGCGGGGGACACTTATATCAGCGGCTGGACACCTCCGAAGGCCCGGTGGAACAGCTCCATCTTGCGGGCTCTGGGCGGAACTCACCAAGATCCCGCGAGGGGGCCGGGACAGCTGGAGGAAGAGTGTTCCACCAGGCAGGCCAGGAATGGGTAGCGCAAAGTCCTGGCCCGCGTGGAGCCAGCTTGCGCATCATTGGCTGAGGGGCCAGGGACTACGCAGTAAATTCGGCCTCTGCTGAACATTATGAGGCCTAGTAGGGACATATATAAAGGGGTAATGCGGTCAGAAGGTATGAGGGTCCCAGGCTGCCAGAAGGCCTTAAAGGTAAGTACCCATACCTTAACGAAGATGATCCGGAATTCAACCGAGAGCCAATGCGAGGCGGCGCCAGTATTACGGCTGAATATGATCACGGGAAGGCGCCCCCCGTGAGCAGCCGGCGCTGTTGCATTTTAGGACCAGTTGTAACCTCCGGATCAACTGCAAGGGCAGGCCCGCTGCGAGAGCGAAAGTTACACAGGGGTCCAGCCTGGAGGTGACCGCTGCATGGATCCAGCAGAACGGATTGGCCAGGTCTGTGTGGGAGAGGAAGGGAACCAGCCGCCAAGCCTGCCGAAGATAAAAAAATGCAACCCGGGTTATATGGGCCACCTGGGCCTCCATCAAAAGAGACAAATCCAGGTGGACCCCCAGGCTGCAGACTGAGGGGGCCGGCGCCAATGAGGCCCCCTCCCACACCGGCGGCTGGAAATTCTCACCCTCCTGCTACTCCACGGTCAAGCCAGGAAGGATCTCCGTCTTCGATGGGTTAAGAAGTTTTTAACTCTGCTCTGTTGCGAACCAACCAGCAACCGCCTCCAAACAGTGCTAGCAGAGCTGCAAGGGCGATATTTACCGCCCTCCATCAACAGAATGAGCTGAGTATCATCAGCGTACTGATGACAGATCAGCCCAAAGCTCCGTACCAGCTGAGCAAGGGGTCGCATGTAGATATTAAATAACAGCGGGGCCAGTAGCGCTCCCTGAGGCAATTCCCCACAATGGAAAGTGGGCATCAGCTGGGAGGCTTGGTCCCCACACCACACTTTGCTGACTCTCGATCCCGGAGGAACGAGGCAATCCACGATGAAGGACAGTTGCCCCGTAACGGCGGAAGCGGTAGGCGGTGGGTCAAAAGATCGTGGTCGACCATATCAAACGCCGCGGTTAGATCTAACAATACCAACAGCGCCGGAATCCGCCTCCTGGTCAAGCTGCATACGGAGCGCATTCGTGACGGGCGACGAATGAATATAGGTCTCAGTCCCATGCTCAGCAGCGGAAGCCGGACTGGAAGGGATCGAAAGCCGCCGCGGCATCCAGGAAACCCTGAAGCTGCTCCAACACCGCTCTCTCAATTACCTTCCCCAGAAACGAAAGATTCGAGACGGGGCGGTAATGGTGGCACCCAGATCGCCAGGATCTAAGGATGGATCTTGCCTTTTTAAGAGAGTTAGGGCGGACCACTGCCTCCTTCAACCCACCGGAAAGACTCCCTTGCTCAAGGGAGTCATTGATTGATCTTCAACAGGAGATTTGGGGTAAAGCTCCCCTCCCGGCAAAGCTTAACAAAGCCAGGAGGGGCACGGATCCAGAGGACAAGTAGGTAGGGATCTAACAGCAACTTGGCTTCAAGAGCCCTGTCAACAGCGGCTTCGGAGAACGCAGGGAAAACTGCGGAGCAAAACATGGGCCTGAAGGCGGTAAGGGAGCCTCCAGTTCACTAATTGTAGATAAAGAGTGGGGAAGGTCCTGGCGGAGTGATGCGATTTTATCCGCAAAAAAGCTCATAAATGCCTCACAGCTAATAGTCAATTGAGAATTTGCAGAACCTTTCCGATAAAGGGAGGTCAAAGACCAGAATCACACGGAACAATTGTTGCCGAGGCCAGAGCTAGCAGATGCTAGAGAGGAGGAGTACCAAAAGCCCTCTTCGCTTCCTTTCTCACGCTATCTCCATAGGCTTTCATAAACGCCCTATAAGATGCTTTGCTCTCGCATCTCACTTCGGCTACTCTAAGATTTCCTCCACATTTATGTGTTTTGCCCTCTAGCCTCTTGTAGACACTATCACTTATCACATTGCTATGCTCCTTGCTTGTATGTGGTTGATTTAGAAAAACCTCCCGCTCTGTCTGCATCCCCATTGACACTGTATTCCGAACCGAAGTCACCTTAGCTCCTGTCGGCTTTCCCCCAAGGATCAGTTTAAAAGCTGTTCTGCTACCTTTTTAATGTAGAGCGCCAGCAGCCTGGTTCCTCTTTGGTTAAGATGAAGCTTGTCCCTTTTGTACAGGCCTGCCTTGTCCCAAAAGGTCCCCCAGTTCCTGACAACTCTGAAACCCTCTGCCTTACACCACCTTCACACTTTGAGACCCTGTATCTCCGCTTGCCTAGCTCGCCCTGCGCGTGGAACAGGTAGCATTTCAGAGAATGCCACCTTGGAGGTCCTGAATTTTAGCCTGTTTCCTAGCATCCTAAATGTAGTTTCCAGAACCTCCCAGCTACATTTCCCAATGTCGTTGGTGCCAATGTGGACCACAACTGCTGACTGCACCCCAGCACTGTCTAAAAGCCTATCTAGACGAAGCGTGACATCTGCAACCTTCACATCAGGCAGGCAAGTCATCATGCGGTCATCACGCCTCTCACAAACCCAACTCCCTATATTCCTAATGATCGAATCACCCACTACAAGGAGCCCCCAACCTCCCTGAGGGGTATCCTCCGAGCAAGAGGATATCTGATCACCAGCTAAGGAAGGGATCTCATCTAAGGGAGTATCTTCCACCACCTCAGACTGGCTCCCTCCGTCCCCCAGAATCTCATTCTCCATGACATCTGAAGAGATGTCACCTTGGGAGTGGGACCCGGCTGTTAGGTCCCTGAAAGCCTCATCTGTCACCCTCTGTGCCTCTCTCAGCTTCTCTAGGTCTGCCACCTTGGCTTCAAGAGAATGGACATATTTCCTGAGTGCCTGGAGCTCATTGCAGCAAGGGCACACCCACGACTTCTGTCCTAGTGGCAGATAGTCATACATGTGATGCTCAGTGCCAAACACTGGGAAGCTATTATGCGGTCATCATGGCTACCAATCTTGATCCTCTTTGATCTGAGATTGCAAATGCCTTAACAGACCAGGTGATCGGGAGCAACAGCTGCAGAAGGCCATTGCGTTCACATCCTACATGTGAGCTCCCAAAGGCACCTGGTGGGCCACTGCGAGTAGCAGAGAGCTGGACTAGATGGACTTTGGTCTGATCCAGCTGGCTTGTTCTTATGTTCTTATGTTCTTAAGCCCCCACCCCTCTGCTGGCTTCTTGCCTTCATATCTAATTTTGCTTAGATATTCAAATACTGATTTTAATTAGTGCCTCCCTCTTAAGGTTTCTATACCTTCTACTATACCTTCTATAACTTCCCTTAAAATATGTTCTTATTTAGTAAAACACCTGTGCGCGCCTAATGGCGTGTACTGCTGGTTCCAGAGACTAACTGAAAAGATTTAAAAATTTGAGAAGCCCCACAAATCAGCAGCCCCAGGACAAGGAGAAAAAAGAGAAAACCCCTGTTAAAAATACACTGTTTAAAAGATGTGGCTTTGAGAAAACCCTCTGAAAAGAAAACCAGAGCTCACTCTGCCCTTTCTGGCCCACTGCTCTTCTCCACTTCTACTCTTCTCTGCTGGTTCCAGAGACTAACTGAAAAGATTTAAAAATTTGAAAAGCCTCACCTCTCAGCAGCCCCACCAATCAGCAACCTCAGCAGCCCCCACCAATCAGCAGCCTCAGCAGCCCCCACCAATCAGAAGCCCCAGGACAAGGAGAAAAAAGAGAAAACCCCTGTAAAAATACACTGTTTAAAAGATGTGGCTTTGAGAAAAACCCTCTGAAAAGAAAACCAGAGCTCACTCTGCCCTTTCTGGCCCACTCCTCTTCTCCACTGCTACTCTTCCCTGCTGCTTCCAGAGACTAACTGAAAACATTTAAAAATTTGAGAAGCCCCACAAATCAGCAGCCCCAGGACAAGGAGAAAAAAGAGAAAACCCCTTTAAAAATACACTGCTTAAAAGATGTGGCTTTGAGAAAACCCTCTGAAAAGAAAACCAGAGCTCACTCAGCCCTTTCTGGACCACTCCTCTTCTCCACTGCTACTCTTCTCTGCTGGTTCCAGAGACTAACAGAAAAGATTTAAAAATTTGAAAAGCTCCCACCTCTCAGCATGCTCCCACCAATCAGCAGCTTCAGCAGCCCCTACCAATCCCAGCAGCCCCTCACCCTCATTCAATCAATGAGATATGCCTATCCTTATGACTAATAATGTTTTTTCAAATTTGACTTCTTTAAATATTGTTACCAGGGAAAGCATTGAAAAGGAGAAAATTCATTTGAATACTTGATATTTAGGAGAGTGGCTGGAACTCACTTAGGCATTTTTTTGAGGTTGGCAAAACTTCCCACACCCCCCACTTCTACTAGCACCACCCCCAGCACCAATCTGTAAGAGCTATTACGCTTCCCAGGCAATATTCAATGGTTTTAGGACATCCTCTTCTTTTATCTTCATGCAGAAAAGTAATGTTTATAAGAAAGAAATGACCTTTCCAAGAAAATGGATGGAGAGGGTTTTTCCTTGATGTAAGTTATCTCATATGTTTGCCCCTTTTCTCTCCCTTCTTCCTTCCCTTGTCCAGGTATAAAGGAACTTAGACCCCTTCAGCACATGCAAAATAATGCCCTTTCAATCCACTTTCCACATTTGTTTACAGAGTATGGATTTTGCTATTCCTGACAAAGTGAAATCCAGCTATAAAGAAGTGCATTGAGAAGTGGATTGAAAGGGCATTATTATTCTGCACGTGTGGAAGGGGGGTTACAGTTCTGACTGAGTGTGTTTTTTAGACATGCATTTGTAACACAGCCTCACCTCACAGAGGCCTATAGCAGGAGGGAGTGCTGAAGGACTCCAACTAATGGCGGCTGATAGCCCAGGCACTCCCCCCCTGTTGTGTAACACCCACTGGGCAGAAAGTGGGCAGTTGCCCAGGGCGCCCGCACTCTGTGGCCCGTGAGGCAAATTTGCAGGGGTTTGTTTGTGAGTTTTTTTACTGCAGAATTTTAGTGGGTTTTCCGTTTTTAACCTGTGCAGGGGACACAGTTAATATTAGACTAGCAGCACCACAATTTTCAGGGGTGTTTCCGGGAGGCTTTCCTGATGCTATCATCACCCAGGTTTCCAGTGAGGTGTTTCTGGGTTCAGGAGTCCAAAGTTATATGGACTCTCCCAAAGCTGGGGTGTCCCAACCCCTGTTTGTTTCCAATGGGAGCTAATTGGGAGATGGGGGCTACACCTTTGAGGGGTCCATAACTTTGGGACCCCATGAACCAAACTTCACCAAAGCTTACGGGAGGTGTCACATCAGGGAGAGTCTCTCACTGATACCCTGAAAGTTTGGTGCTGATATGCTTAAAGCTGAATTGCACCCCTGATAGCAGGCAATCCCTAAATATCCTGTAGATATTTTTTTTAATCCGCCCTTTGGCATGTATATAAAGGTAGAATCTATGGTCCCCAGTTTAAGCGTTGAAAGTGATGCTGTTTCAGGGTGGGGGAGAATCAACCCCCAATGTTGCTGTGGATTTAAAAGGAGAATCTGGGCTCCCTAGTTTAAACACCATTGAAAATGATGCAGTTTGGGAGTGGATTCCAGCATCACTTGTTTAAACTAGGGAGCCCAGATTCTCCTTTTAAATCCGCAATTCCTTAGAAGGGATTGAATCTAGGGGTCCCCCAGTTTAGATAACATTAAGAGAAGTGATGCTGTTTCCCCAATTGGGGGGGACTGATACACAATAAAATGTTTTCATAACAATGTAATAAAACATTTTGAAAGCATTTTGAAAAAAGCTTTCAAGAAGAATTACGCCCTTCTGCTGTGTGGCAGGATGACGGGCTCCATTGCTGATGTTCAGATTTTATTGTGAAGGTTGGGGCATGTTCTAGTAATGTGTTGATGAGTGACTTTGGAAACATTTGACCTGGTGTAAAAAATTGTTGTTTGGTTGTTGTGGGGGAGGGTGACTGCCCATGGGGTGTGTGTGCCAAACTCCAGTTTGCCTAGATACGCCACAGGACGTAGCTACAAGGGGATGGGGGGGGGTGCGTGTTGCATCTGGCATGCGCCTGGGGGGCATCAATCTCAGGTTTTGCCCAGGGCTGCAGTTTGCCTAGTTACGCCCCCTCCCCCCACTCACATGCACACACTAGCACTTTAGGCAATTCCTGTCAGGGAAGCGCATTAGGCAAGCCACCTTTTGCAGAAAAATGGAACTCTGAGAGGCTTCTTAACAGTCAAACCAACAAGAATTTATTCATAGGCTTGTTCTTCTCAATTTGATGGTACAGAGAGGTTTTAAGCGGTTCTTTTTCTGAGGCAGAGAATACTAAGATGTTCATATTACCAGATCTTAGTACTTTTTACTTTGCTATTCTGTTTCTACAAAAAAGGCTGTTTCAGTTCTAAAATATGCTTTCATGCACTCAGCTTCAAAGTCCTTCAGGGTGCCAAACTCTTTTCCTACACAGTCCCTGAACAAGGATCCCTGGAACCACACCATTACCCTTCTTCAGGTTTTTTTTTTCTCCACTGGGCTGGAACAGAGCAAGTCTGGGGTTTCTCTAAATCCTCTCTTGACTCCTCCAATTATACTAGCACACCCTCAGGTATTCTCCGGTCCCAGTTCTAGGTGCTAAGTCCCCTGCAACAATTTCCAAGCCCCTTTGTGTGAAGTCCCAGGATTGTCCCGTCAGGAATAGGGGTGTTCCCCTCTTTCTTTCTTTTCCACTCACCACCTGGGACAACCCTACCAAAATTGAAGTCAGGATCTTTTCCTCTCAGCTTTTGAGAGATTTCTGTGAGAACTCTGGCCACCCAGCCTCTTGACTCTCACTGACAGGATCTGTTGAATCTCTGTGTCTGACTCGATCTCTCAGGTGAGCACACACTCCCTCTGTGGCTCGAGCTAACTGCAACTCAGCCAGCCCATCAGGTAGAGCTGTGGTTAACTCATTGTGCTCCTGTTTTGTCTGAACTGCACCTTTTAAATTTGCCATTTTATTAGCAATCTGTCAAACATGTCCTTGAATATTCATAAAGCTGAAAAGTGCTTAGGAAAAAGCTTTGCTCCGTTTTGGATCTGTGTAACCTAATTTCAGTTTTATTTACCTCAGTCCATCACTCCTCATTATCTAACTCCCAGGTTTTGTACCATACATACAGGCTTAAGGCTTTGTTAGTCAAAGACCCATTCCACATGGGCCTCAGAGCAGCAGTGCACCGGTATACTTGATGCTGGTGCACCCCCCGGGGCAGTATGTAAGCTGTCATGGAAATGATCCCATTGGTGCTGCGGCCCACGGGGCTGCGGCTTTTGGTCCCCTCTTAACTTCTCTAGGCTGCCTTTGCTCTACAGAGCCATAGGGACACGGCCATGTCAGCATGGTGACGCCCCCGGGGTCAGAGGCCAGGAGGCCCAGCCTCTGCAGAGCGATGGTAGCCCGGAGGAGGTAAAAGGGGAACTAAAGTGGCACAGGGAAAATGGCAGCATCCACCCAGTGTCGTTCACTCAGTACCAGGTGGATGCCCAAACGCCATGTGGGGGATGTGGGCCATTTTGGCTTTGCTCCAGCTGTGGCAGCTGTGCAAAGTCTTCCCCCAAAATGGTGTGTTTTTACCAGAATCTACATCAGTCCTTATGGCCCATCCAGAATGGACCATATAGTTTCCATACTTGCAAAGTGTTTGGAAGAATTAGGCTTAGAAGCCTCTAATCCATTGCTATGCCCAGACTGTGGATGTGTCAGGATCCTGAGCCACATGCATGTATTGGGCCTGTTGCGTATATCTTCACTGCTGCTTGTAGTTAACTAGGGTTTCCCCTGGCTGGATTTTGGCATGCTCTTATCCTGGGACCTGGCTGGTGGGTATAATCTCGTCACTGGAGTGACGGCCAGGTGGCTTATTGTAATCAGTTGCTGATAGGTGCGCACTGGTAGAAAAAAATGAAACTGTAGGGGAGAGCTTTTTCATGAGATGTTCAGGCCTTGTGTGAAAAGGGAGGGGGGATACTAAGTGATACTGACAGGTTGCTGCCCTTTCCAGAACCCTACAAGGTCACCTTCAGTTAGTTGTGACTCAATGTCACTTTCCATCACGAATTCATTCTTGTATATACCAAGTAGCTTATCAGGCTTCACTAAATGGAACTGCAATTTCATCCATAGATTACCTTTCCAAAGAGTAAGTTTGGTAATTTCATGGAAACAACGGAGATGCTCATCATGCCAGACACTTATCCATGTCCTGACTGCCATGAAGATGGATGCAGTGGAAGAATAGTCTGACTGCCTCCAAGAGATGTTATTCCAGCAATTTATGTTTCATAAAAGGGTGGAGGTTGGTGGAGGTTGATCAGCTCGGTGGCTTAAGTGATATAATAAATAGGTTTTTTTTCCTGCCTGCTGTTATCATGGGTCTACTGGTGCAACATGGCCAGATGGACTTTCAGCACAGTGTAAGCTGGTGTGTTGATGTGATTTGAATACTGAATTCCCCACTTGCTCCAGAAGCTCTCTGGCTAAACTTGGGCCAATACTCTTTCTGAACTTAACAAACTTCAGGGGATTATTATGGGGGTAAAAACGGGGAGCACGGTTGAGTTTTTGGCAGAGTTCTTCTGACAATATCATGTTATTTACTCAGAGGAGATATTTATCTCCTAAACAAGCTTGAAAGGTAGTTTAAGCTGGGAGAGTTAAGGCAAGGGCTAAAATTCCCTCAAGTCCACTCAGTGTTGTGGCTCAGCAGGAATTTGAACCTGGATTTCTCAGTGCTGAACAGAGCTTTCTAGTCTATGCCAGTTTTCTTGGGTCCCCATCTTGGTTAAGGAGAGAACTTAGAGGGCTTCCTGCGCATGTGCGACACCCGCTAGTCGCAAATCGAGATACCTCCGGCAGAAATAAATAAAATACCAGCAAAAGAATGAAAATATAGCCAGATCAAACAGAAATCACTACAACCTAATTAAAAGACAACTCCGGGCAGCAGTGCAAAGCCTCAGCGGAGTCGGTGAGTGAATTTAAACTCATTAAAAGCTATATAAACAAGCCGGACGGTTGAGACGCAGATAGCTAGCTTGGCAAAACCAAAATGTTTACCGAATCCATCTGGAAGCTAAAACAGGCATTTGAGACCTTTGAAAAGGCAACTATGGAGAGCTTGAAAGGGGTCTGGAAAGATATTGAAAAGATAATAAATAAAATCGTACAGACCCCTGAAGAAGCTGGAGAATTACTGCAGAAACGGCAGAAAGAAAGCTGGGTTGCCGCTTTTGAAATCTCCTAGAAAAAAAAGAAAAAAACAAAGGAAAATCTCAGAAAGCGGGCAGAAAGGCCCGTTAAGGAACAACTAATAGAGAACAAAGTTGAACGGCGAGAGCAAGGGAAAGGGAAATTACAAGAAGCCTGACTTGATGGCAGAAACGATTTTTACAAAAGAAAGAAAACCAACTTCTGGATGAAAGTGATTCCGGAAAAACACATTGTGCTTAGAAACAGATGCCGTGAACTTAAGGAGGAGGAAAAAAGCAGAATCTGGACCCAAGGAGGTAAAGAGTTCTTCGAGTAGAATTAAAGAAGCTGTTTTCTGTCTGTCTTAACTTTTTCACACCTTATTACTAATGAATCTCTTACCACTATAACTTTAATAAAGACTAATAATAAACTCCAATATAGTTTTAAAAGTTTATTAACAGATTTAATGGCAAAAATAACTTACCGGCCCTAGTTTAAGACTAAATAAGTGTATTCGCTAAATGCCCAGAAACTAAAGAATGTAAAATAACACGGAGTTGTAGATAAGCAACCAGAACAGAAGAAAAAAAAATAGAAAGGATCTGTATTAGAAATTCACACAATTGGAGAAAGGGGTTTTTTTTGCTAGGTAATTTTTATGCAATAATATTAAGAAGTAATAGAATGCCGGGGGGGGGATCACGGAAGGTGTGCAGAAGCTCGATAACAAAGCTCCAACATGGTGGGGAAGATTTATCCCCAAAAGAACAGTTGGAGAAAAGGGAGGGGGGAAACAGAAGGAGAGGGACAGGAGGGGGGAAGAATCTGAATATGTACAAAACAGCAGGGATTCTGAAAGAAAATATCAAAAGTACAGTTACCAAATGATAGCTTGCAGTAAAAGGTAAAAATGAAGCTTCAATTAACATAAATGGCCTATTTCAAGCTCGAAGACTCCAAGAGATACAAACTTACTCAGGGTTTCTATTAAAACAAACATCGTCCCTCGGATTTTAGCTTTTATGCAGCTTCAAGAGACCGCATACAAAAGAAGACAAAAGATATGTAAAGATTTAATAAGAATGCCAGGGGTGGAAAAATTGCTGGGGAATCTAAGATGCAATGTAAAAAAAGAAATGGTGTTACTATTTTGATAAGAGAGAGCATTGATTTTCAGTTAGAAGACTCTAGTTCAGAGACCAGAATGGGCGTTGGATCATTGTTAAAGGGGAAACTAAAATGGATTTCAAATAACAATAATGAATTTATATGCCCCAAATAAGAAACAGAAAAAAAAGTTTATGGATAAACAGCTAAGGCAGGACTCCAAAGTTTTTTTTCTCAAGGAGACACGCTTAATTATGGGAGACTGCAATATGGATTAAAAAAGAGGGACATGGAAATATTAAAAGGAAATGGAATCTTATAAACATGTATAATGAACTGGGTGAACACACCTCAACAACCAACCTACTTCTCAAAATAGACATAAAAAATATACTTATATAGACATATATTTTGGTAAAAAATAAGAGTAATTTTGCACTGTGAGAAGAAATAGAAAGCGATTATAAAAAAGGGAATTTGGATTAGGGACTACATGCCCCGATGGTTGCCAATGCCCGTTCGAGGTAGAGGGAGAAGCAAAACAATAATATAAATGGAGATATAAAAAAATATGAGTGTGGAAAAAAATGAGAACGACAGAAAGGAATTACAAGAAAAAAGAAATAAGGCACTTATTTTGCAGAAAATAAAGGATCGGTCTCTCAAAATGAAATGAGTTAGCGCTGGGATGCATCCAGAAAGGCAGTTAATCCAGGAGGCTATTGTTTATCTAGGAGAAGCAGAAAGATGGGGCTGGAAATAAAATAGTAAATCTGGAGAAAGGAAAAAGAAGTTAGTAGAAAGAGATTAAAGCATAAAAGGTTGCAACTCCAGAGACTTAAATATGATATTATAGAGAAAGCAGAAAAACGAATCTAAAATAAGTTAAAAGCACAACTAGATGAGTTAGATAAAGCAACGCAGAGGTGGAAAAAGAGAGAAATATGATTAAAATGAATTTCAAAGAACAAACATAAACTCAATGGTGAAAAGATTATGCAAATTATTTGAAAAGGAGAAAGGAGAAACAAAGAATAAGAGCCGACAAAGGAGCCAAAAAAATAATAAATTGATAATAGAAAATAAAAAAAGAAATAAGGAAGAAGATTTGAAGAAATTTTATAGGGAACTATTTAGTTATGTCCCATAATGAAAAAATTTGATGACAAACCAAAAAAAGGTTTATAACACAGGAACAAGAGAGATCAAATGGAAGAGCCCATTTCACAGAGTAAGAAACTAGACAAATGTAATGTGGTTGAAAGGGTTGAAAAATAAAAAAAATCCCCAGGGTTAGGAATGGATTTACAGCAAGAATATTATAAGGAAATGGCAAGAAGCTATTAATTCGAAGGATGCAAATATTGTTTAATCAAATTCCTAAAAGGACAAGAAGGTGCCAGAGACATGGAGAGAAAGGGAAATAATAACTATTACGCCAAAACCAGGACTGGAATCCAGAACAAAATTGGAGTCATATAGACCAATAAGTTTATTAAATCAAAGATTACAAAGATCTTGCCATGCTTGAAAGTATTAGCAAACAGATTTTAAAAATGTTCTACCGAATTAATAGAGACAAGAGCAACATGGAGTTTTATAAGAGGTTTTAGAGAACATAAAGTAACCCACTAAGGAATGTATTGCTAAATTTAATAGAACATGAGTAAGAATAAAAAATATGCAATGATACATTGAGTTAGATGTATATAAAAGCGTTCGATACAGTTAGTCACAATTATCTGTATTTCAAACTTCTTGGAAAATTTTGGAGGCACACGACTTTAGGAAATCAACTTATAAATACTCTCACGAGAGTTATACCAAAAAGAGGAGAAAGAGCAAAAGATAAGAATAAAATGATGGATGGACAGGAACAATAAATATCCCGAAAGAGAGGGGTAAAGCTAAGGATGCCCACTTTGCAGCCACATTTGTTTACTAATGGCAAATGGAATTCCTGACTTGCAGAAAGGATTAATAATAATGGAAGGGATAAAAAGGATTATGAAGTAAAAACACGAAAAGAAATAAAAGATTGAACTTGTTTGCAGATGATATATTAATAATAACGGTGAATCCGGTAGATACAATGAAAAGAACTAAAAAAGAATTATTCTAGAAGATTTTCAAAATTACTTTCCTTGAGGATTACAAAAAAGTAAAACATGGAAAAAGAAACAGAGATAATGGGGGGTTAATGTGGAAAAAAGACAATTAGGATAGATTACAACTAGTAAGTAAAAAGAAAGGAGGAGAAATTAAATATTTAGGTATTATAATAACACAGAGAAAGGAGAAGATGTTTGAAATATAATTTATGGAGGTAAGATGGAGATACCAAAATATTAAAACAATTAAAAGAATGGGATAAAGAAAACTCTACTCTGCACGTTGCGTTATAGGGAAAAAATCAAAAAACACTAAAGAAATGTGTATAATGCCAAAAAAATGTTTTATCTATTTCGAACTCTACCTTTTGAAATTAAGAAGAAGCACAATTTGAGGGAATGGGACAGAAAGCTGAAAAGCATGGAGTGTTTTAATCAAAAAAATCCTAGAATTATGAACAAAGATAATTTACACTTGTGAGAAAAAATTATTTAGGATGGGATGAGGGGATACCTAAAATGCTAAAAGAGTATTATGAAGCATTCCCAGATTAAAATCTGGAAATGAAACATAAATGAAGAAAATAAAGTGAAGGATGGGTTAAATTTGAAAAATGAAATAAATGAAGGGATTGGTGTCTATGGAATATTTAATAATGAGTTGGAAAGAGAGGGAACCAAACTGCAATAGAGGGCCAAGAAAGGTGTTATTAGGATATATGGGGAAAATGGAGAGGTGGGGAATGGATGCCCGGTATACTGGATGTGGCACCATTGGCAAGTGTGGCCGGAAAAGATGGGAAAAAAAGCCATAAAAAATATTGAAAAGACAAGGGATTCAGACTGTTGCAAATCTGATAAGAGAAGGAGGGAGAAATTATGACTGTACAAAAATTTTGCAGAGTTAGGAGGTAATGAGAACTGGTTGGTCCTGAGAGGCATCTGGGAAAAGATAAAGGCTCTACCGAATAAGAGGAGAATGTATAATGGCTAAATGCTTAGAACTTTATGAAAAATGTAAAGGGAAAATTTTGGGACATATATATAAGTATATGGTTGATGATAGAGACTTTATGATAAGAACATTGAAACAAAAATGGGAGAAGGAAGGTTCTCTAGACACTGGGAAAACTGAAAATCTAATTGATAGTTGGAAAAATATAAAGATTGAGAAATATATGGAATTGGAAAGAAAAGTTATATTGAAGTGGTGTAGAACACCAAAACAACTAGCATATATGATTAAAGGACTCAGCCCTAAATGCTGGCATTGTGGAGATCAGCAGGCATATTATAGCCATATGTGGATGGAATGTATAGAAGTGAAAAATTTTTGGACAACTGTAATATTATATATGGAGAAACTAGTGAAGATTAATATTGAGATAAATAACGACTTAATGTTCATGGGTGTAATGGAGGATAGAAGGGTAGATAAAAAATATAGCTATATGTACAAAATAATGATCAAAGCAGCACATGCAACAATAGCTTTAGGCTGGAAAGAAAAGAACAAATGGACAATCCAGAAATGGTTGGATTATATCTGGGAACAAGTGACACTGGACATTTTCTATATAATAACAAAGAATAAACTGTGGCAAGATAAACAGAGCGAAATCTTGAAGATATGGACCATATAAGAGGACTGGATGAAAGAAGCTGGAGTCAATGAAGAGAAATGGGAGAAAAGATTACAAAGAATGAACTTACTGCTGTTTGTTTGACAAAAATATGAAAAATTATAGGGGGAAGGGAAAAAAAGGGAAAATGTATTATTTGAAAACAAATGAAGAAAAGCATTAATATAAATGTAATATTCAAATGATACAATAAAAAATTATTTTAAAAAAGGAGAGAACTTAGAGGGACACTGGCATATCAGTGACTGGGTTTCTCTACCATATTTTATTAGTAAATTGTCATGAAAGGAAGAGTCTCTTGCCCACTGTCATTTAAATAATTCCAAATCTCACCCACTCCCCTAGTATAGGAAGCAGCTTAACCAACTGAAGGAAAGATATCACACGCCACATAGGGCAATACTAGCCCAAGGAAAACAATGGAATTGTAAAAGCAGGGGGAAATGAGGATTCTCTCGCTGTGTGTTTCTATGCTGGAACTGGATCACAGCTACAATCTGCAAATAAATAAAGAGTTATCTTCACAGAAGCAGCCATGGGTTCACTGAGTCTTCTTTGCATAACATTTGTGAAATTACAGCTGGTTCCACTGTGTATGTTAGAAGAGCTGGAAAGGGAAGGTACAGCAAGAAGAAGTTTGAGAGGAAGAATAAAGGACACCTGACCCAGACCACACTTTTCTGACAGGCAAGAAGTCCTGCCCCACAAGCTTGATGAGCTACAGCCATTAAGGCAAAAACCTCAGTGATTCAAAGAAATGGCCGTTCCTTTTGTCAGTCAGATAGACTGAGGCACAACGAACAGAACTAATTTGACAATGTTTTCTAGACCACCTTGTGTCACTTGTGTTGGTCTCAAGAAAATATTGTATGGGTGTTTTGTTATGGAGCTGGAAAAAAACTTCTATGGAAACATAACAAAGCTTGCAATCTCTTCACAAAAACAGAATCAGAGTGATTCAACAAGAGAAATAATCTTATCAAATCTGTTAACTCAGATTGGAAGAGAGGATGTAGATTGACATATTTAGATCTAATTTTAGCAAATTTAGTGCAAGGTAATAGCTGGTGAGCCAATGTTTCAACCACGTTAGAAATACAGCTACATAACCTTTTAGATTTTTCCAGGTTATTAAACCTGCCATGTAGTAAGGCAGATGGCATGACATTGAATCTAGCAATTGTGAAGGCTCTCCTGGAGCAGGGGTTAGTTAGAAAATATAAGTAGTGGGCCATGTGACCCTGGTCAAATGGGATTAAAAATTATGTGGGAGAACAAATTGTTTTAGCTGCTAGATATAGTTCTGCAAATTCCCAATTGAAGAGTCGATCTTTGAGTAGTTTGTACGCTTCTGAGCAGGAAAGAGAGTAGAGTGATTCAAGAGACAATCCAATAGATACAATTTTATTTTCAATCAGAGAAAACCAGGGGTTAGCCTGTGTGTCTGGGAGTGTTAAGGAAACAAGGGAATGTTCAGATGGAAGATAATGAAGACGCAGCCAAAATCTAAAGGCTCTAAGCCAGGCTTTAAGTTCCAAGGAATGTTTCCCAAGTTCCAAACATAGGGCTGCGTAGGGGACACAGTTAGGTAATCCCATAATTTTATGGGAAAATAGGGATTGGAGAGAATTGAATGAATGGTTGACAGCCTGGATCCAGATTGGAACCCCATAAAGTAATTGGGATTCGATCTTCCCATTAAAAATCTTTAATGCGGCAGGAATAAAAGAGTGCCCTCTGCTATAGAAAAAGCGGAGGATTCCAGAAGTACTAGATGATGACTGGGTAAGTACTGCTTTTTTATGGGGGATCCATGAACGATTGTGTGAAAAAAGAAGGCCAAGGAGTATTTTAAAACGATTGACCTGTTCGAGAAGGACACTGTTTATTTTCCAATCATATTTCTTCCAGGATCTAGTAAAAACCATTATCTTGGTCTTCTCATAGTTTATTGTTAGTCTATTGGAGTCACAATACTCTGCAAAGCACTTCATAAGCCGCCTCAATCCAACTCTGGACCGAGAGAGTAGAACGGAATCATCTGCATAGAGCAGAATTGATATATGATGTGAGGACAGTTTGGGAGCATGAAAATTAGAATCAACCAGGGTTGAAGGGAGATCACTCAAATAAAGGTTAAAGAGAGTAGGGGCCAGCACACAGCCCTGTTTAACCCCTTTGGTGGAGTTAATGGGGTCAGTAAGGAGACCTTCCTGAGAACATTTAATATGGCAGCTGGTACCTTATAAGGAAGAGGAGTGTATCATCAACGCCAAAAGCAGCAAGCTTGGCCCAGAGGAGTGATCTAGGAACAGTATCGAAAGCTGCCTTCAAATCGATAAAGGCAGCATAAAGTCTGCTTTGTGGCCTGCATAAATATTTGGTGGCTAAATGCACCAAGACTATCACATGGTCAAGTGTCGACTTCCCTTTGGTAAATCCAATTTGTTCAATCCCGATTATTCGTGATTGTAAGGCCCAATTCTGAAGTTTTTCTATGGAAACCATCATTTGGAAGAAATTGTGACTCAGTGATGGACTGTCTGGTTCATGTACAGGATGTCCAATGTTCAATCGCTGGCATCTCCAGTCAAAAGGGCTAGGTAGGTGATAGGGTTGCCAATTGTAGCCTGGGAATTCTTGGAGATTAGGAGGGAGATGCCTGAAGAGGACAGAGTTTGGGGGTGGGGTGGAGCTCAGTAGGGATTTGATATTAAGAGTCTGGCCTCCAAAGAAAGCCTTCGACAATACAAAGTTCTACAGTTGTGGTTAGGCATGGAGATTTGTGTTAGGACTTGACAATTAGATCAGCAAAATCTACTTGACAGCTTGGCTGATGCAATCCTCCACCTTTAACCTAGTTTCAGGTGGGTGATGCAACCATGACTAAGCACATCTAGTGTGATTGCATCACAACTCCCTGATTGGTTTTATGTCTATATATATATATATATATATATATATATATATATATGCACAGAACAGTTTGCTCTATGTGTGCTTTGGTTATCCAGTTGCTGCACTGCACTCTGTCAGACTGTTTTATGCATTTTGGAAACAAGGAATAAAACCCTTCTGTTCTTTTTAGAAGTGAACAGTACGCTTCGGGTTTCGCCGTTTGTTCCTTAACTGCTTCTGTTTTTACCACGTAATCGCTGCTGAGTAGATCCTTCTCAGGTTATGGGCCCAGCTCTGTCGTGCTACCCATGAGTAACAGTGAGTGTACCGCGTTGCTGTCTGACTCAGCCATTGCCATGGCTTCCTACAATGTCCGGGTTGCTGTTTGAGAGGCTGAATGAGCATACCGGCGGCTTGGAGCCAGAAGATGCAGAGCTATCTCATTACGTTGAGGACCTGTGGAGATGTTACCTCCTACCCTCTCAGTGGCTCCCCTACGGTTAAGCGAGCCGACGGCAAGATGAAAAAAGCACGCGGCGCTATTGTTGCTAGCAGTGGAAAACTCATAGTTGGTTTTATCTGCATGAAGCTGAGACTGCAGCCAAGGCGGCATGGCTTTTGCAGCAGCACCTATCAACATTGAGTCGGCAGGGGCAAAGGTCCTCTCTCACAAGGAACAACTGTAGCAACTTAATCTCAAAATGAGAGCCAGGAGGATCTGTGTTTGAGAGCATCTGAAGCAGATGCGCGGGAACCGTTTGCACAGCTTCGCTGATCGAGGTTTACAGTCGAAGACTCCCACAAAGCTTTATCTGTTACTGTCGCCGCTGGATGTGCAGCTGGGACCAGTTGGTATGTAGTTTCCAGAGCGCCGCGAATTCACGCTGACTTCAGATTACGCCACTGCCAAGCTGCTAGACCACCAGAAACAGAGGCACTACACCAGCCCGAGGAGCACAGCTGAGAAATCATTGCATGAGAGGATTTTCCTGCTGATTCTGGCCGCCCCTACTTCCTGTGCTGTGGCAACATGTTTTGCTATAGGAATCCTGGCCATTTTGCACGTGGCCTGTGCTAAACGCAAAAGCGAAGCAGAGGAAGGAACAAGCCACCTTGAAAGCGAGGCTAACATACCCAGGAATCACAAGCATCTACTTTCCTGCAACAAGCAAGGGAAGGGACTCTAACTCACCTGCGGCCTATTGACTCTGCTGGTACCCTGGAGCATATAGTGAGATAAGGAAAGTCTCCTTACTGACCACGCAGCGCCTAACCCGTTATTGACCATGTTTGTTTAGCTGATGGCACCACAGCAAAGGTGGGCAACTACAAGGATCAACAACATTTGTTCCTGCTCTAAATGGTATTCTCTTGAGTAATGTATATTTTTTGTGCCTTCATTTGAATTTTGCTTGTTAAGTGTTGTAAGATTGACAGCCGAGGGTTATGTGGTGGAACTTTAGTGGGCAGACCTGTTCTATTAAGAAACAAGGGAGAGTCTGTGCCATGGGCATAATGCAGGAATAACCTTTATCAGCTAATATAACACGCTAGTAGGGCAAAGCATGGCTAATAATCAGATTAACTGTAAAACCATATGCATGATGACTGTATTTGTTATATGCACCATGTGCTGTGACATGCCAGTTTCAAAGTGCTAGGGAACATGTCCAGGTTGTGTGGTTTTGAAAGCCAAGTCCCGTCCCTAATTATCTTGATTGTACTGTGTGCAGTAAAGGTTAAAGTAAAGGCATTTCCTTCTACCACAAGGAAAGCACTTCAGAACAGTCAGATAGGCCATTTGTTTTATCTGAATTTCATGCAGACCTTGCTGGACTATTTCAACCAGCCAGGGCATGCAAGAGGTACCACATGGTTTTGGTGGATGACTATAGCAGGTTCACTCCATAGTCTTTTTCCTGAAATCCAAGCTGAAGAGGCTTACCTAAGTTTAAAGAATTGGGTGGCTTAACGGTGGAAAGACAGTTTTCACATAAAGTGGCTGGCTTCTCAGACAGCTAGAGGAGGTGAATTCCTGGGTTCTGGGTTTCCAGAACTGGTTGAGAAAGAAAGGCATATCGCCATTAAAGCACAACCCTTGCTCTCCTTGAGAAGCGGGGTTGCTGAGAAGAAAATGGGGCCTACATACCATAAAACCATGGTTTGCTTCTGGATGCCAACATTCCTGAACATTTCTGGGCTGAGGCTGTGAACACTGCCGACTTGCTTGACCAACAGAGCATAGGCTTCTAGTGTGAACCAGAGTCCTTATTTTTTGCTGTAATTCAGAAAGATCCATCTCTGGATCATTTCGCATATCTTTGGCAGTTATGCTAATGTGTTGGTACCCTGACTCCAAAGGCGGAAGTGGGGGATCAGAGGTGCAGGTGAGATTGCGGCTCTTTGGTTATGAATCTGGAGGCTGCGCGCTTTCGCTTTGCACATCTTATGGGAAGGTTGCCAGGATCTCTCGAAGCGCAACCTTTAAGAAAAGCATGCAGGATGGGAACTATCCATGCTAACACAGAGGTTTTGCTACCTTTCACTCAGCATGGGGGGGGGGGGGTTAACAGAACCGCCAGGGCAGCAGATTGCTCGCAGCAGCTCAAGGTCAACCAACCGCTTCTGGCAGTGGCAAGCGTACCCCAAGAAAGAAAGCTGAGAAGGGAAGGGCTGCAAGACAGTGACACTAGCTTGGTAGTGAAGAAGATGAGAAACAAATTAAAGTGCCTACATTGCCTCTGATAGGTCTACAAAGGGGATACCACTCCTGACAGGTATGGGCTTCAAACGCCATTATGTTTGTCAAGCACAGGTATCAGAGCCAAGCTCCCGGCAAGAGATGTTAAGCAGCCACCGCCAGCTGAAATAGAGCTCTGGCGCGCAGTTATGGCTGAGGTATAATACCTTAGTGCAACAACAGGTGTTTACAAGACTGTTTTGCCGAGGAGAGGGAGACAGTGGGTCAGCGTGGGTGTTTGAGGAAAAGAGTTTACTTAGAGAAATGGGTACTCAAAGGTATAAAGCTAAGGCTTGTCGCTCAGGGGTTTTGTGCAAGACCGTTTGCTGAATTGACCAGACCTATTCCCCACAGCCGACCTGAGTCTTTGAGAGCTATGTTTGCATTTAGCTAGTAAAAAGAAAGGCTTTATGCGGAAGCATTATGATCTCCAGTGTGCTTTTTTTAAATGCTAAATTGAAGGGAAGCAATTTATCTGAAACCTGCACGCAGGGTATGAAGAAGCAGACCCAAATACTGCTTATCTTTTGCACGCCTTCTTTGTATGGTTTAAAACAAGCTGGTGCCCCAACTGGCATGATGAACTGAGCAGTGGCTACTGCCGTTAAACTGGGGTTTAAGCAGTCTCGTACTGTTGATGCTTATACATCAGGGGAACTAAAAAAGAATCAAAGAGGTCATTCTCTTCTTTATGTTGATGACATATGTGTGTGTGCAAGATCTAAACAACAATTTGACAAATTGTACAAACAACTCAGCACATGTATGTTCTTAAAGGACTTAGGTTTTATCAAACATTACTTGCTATTGATATTATTTCTACACCAAAAGCAACAGGTTATCTCCTAAATCAGAAGGAACAAAATAAATGAATTGGTGCTGAAGACTAGATTATCAAGGCAAGGTTGCCACAACACCAATGCCCCTAGACTTTCAGAAAGTTAGTGAAAGTTGAGGAGTTCAACAATCCCCTGAACTAGTACAAATCTGTTGCAGGTAGTCTCCTACATATATCTAACTGGACACTGCCAGATATAAAGTACTTCGCTGTTAGCACGCTATTAAGCAGAAGAAGCTAGCAAGCTCTCCAGCAAATGTGATTGGGAGGGTGTTAAACGATGGTTAGGGTAATTTCAAAGGAACTAAGCGATCATGGTTTTACTGATCCAGTCCACGAAAGCACAGAGGATTGCGCACTATTGCAGATAGTTCATTTGCAGACTGTGGCAGACAGGAAGTCCTGTACTGGTTTTGTCATTCCAAGTATGGTGCGTAGCTATCACCCTGCGTTCCTAGAAAACAGACCACAATCAGCCTGTCCACACTTCTGAGGCTGAGTTCTCATGCATTGTTCCGAAACATGTTCAGAACTACTTTGGGTTGAGAACACTGCCTAACTGAGTTAGGTGAATCCCATAAAGAAGCCTATAATCATGTTTTTTTTTTTCTGATGATTCACAAACTCTGCATCGCATGTAGCAGAGACTGCAAAACGTTCATGAAGACAAGAACTAAGTACACATAGGAGTAAAGTACCAGAATGTTAAGAGAGCTAGTACAGAATGGAACTATTCAACTCTGCTTCCATGTTGAGACAGAGCCTGAGAAATGTTGCTGATGTGTTTTACTTTCAAAGCTGTAAGCCACAGAATAAGCATCAGACAATGTTAGAAACAGCTGGAAAGTAATAAAGGTACTGTCATGAGTAGTTTTTTTGGAAGGGTGTTAGGACTCTGGACAATTAGGATCAACAATTCGTTTCTATGACAGCTTGGCTGTCAAAATCTACTTGACAGCTTTCACCTAGTTTCAGGTGGGTGATGCAACCATGACTAAGCTATTCATCTAGTGTGATTGCATCCACTCAACTCCCCTGATTGGTTGTATTTATTTATTTATATTTATTTATTTTATACTTTAAATTTCTATCCCGCCTTCGCCCTCTGTATTCTGCATATATATATGTCTATATATATATGCACAGAACAGTTTGCTCTATGTGTGCTTTGGTTATCCAGTTGCTGCACTGCACTCTGTCAGACTGTTTTGTGATTTTGGAAACAAGGAATAAAACCCTTCTGTTCTTTGAAGTGAACAACGCCCCGGTTCCTATGCGTATTCTTTTCCCTTAACTCGCTTCTGCTGTTACCACGACCGCTGCTGAGTGAATCCTTCTCAATTTGGGTGTACCAAATCCCAGATTTGGCTGGAATCTGGGTGAATTTGGGCATATTCGGGCCATAATTGGCCTGAATATATCCTACCGTGAACTCTGAAGATAGATCCAAATGCCTTCTTATTTGGGCTTTTTTTGGCGTAGCAGTTTTATCGCTTCAGCCTGCAAGCATGCATTTTTTAAAAGCTTAGGGGCACCATACAATTTCAGTGGCCTCATCCACAGAGACTGTCCCAGTGATGTGACCCAAGTTTGGTGAAGTTTGGTTGAGGGGGGGGCCAAAGTAATGGACCCCCAAGGTGGGTGCCCCTTCCTCCATTTTTTCCATTGGGGTTAACAGGAGATGGTATCATCAGGACAGCCTCCGGAAGATAATACCAAGTTAAAATGTTGGTGCTAATAGTTTTAAGAATTGCTCGCGGACATTGTGGGCACCCCAAGAAATTGCCCAGATTCTCTGCTGTGGCAGTAGTCTTGGCTCCATTGTAGCCAATGGGGAATTTCTGGAGTGTGTAAACAGGCTGCACATTTTTTAAGGTAGAGACACCCAGACTTTCATAGGAGGTGGCTCCAGGAGGCTCCTCCTGGCAATAGCCAGCATCAAGGCTTGGTGAACTTCTTGGTCTGCGGGGTGGGTTCACCCCTTATGAGTCTCCAAAAGGACTTATTTTGGTTTCCCCACTCCTACACACACATGAAGCCTGCTGGCTGGGTTCTCTTCAGAACCTCTCTGAACTGGGAGCAAGCTTTATCTTTATTCATGTGGCTTGTTCTTTGGTCTTGCAGACTCTTTTGATGTCTGTAGTAGAGTAAATCGCTTAGCCTGTAGAACCCAGTTTAGGTGATTCAGTTCTTCTTGAAGGAGGAGGTGGGGTTCACGATCTACCACCAAAGTTTTTTATTGTGCTCCTTTTCTGTCCTGGGTGGAAGTGATTGGAGTTTTTAAGTGTAGATACCACATATAGTTGTGTGCATAAGCTTGACCCAAAATATAATCCGAGGCACCTAATTTTTACCACAAAAAACTGTGTCAAACTTTCTATTGACTTTGAGTATAAGTCTAGGATGGGATCACGCGAAAAGCAGCTACTGGTAAATTTCAAAAATAAAAATAGATACCAATAAAAATGTTTTTGAATATTTATTTCAAAGAAAAACAGTAATGGTGTCAACAATAACTTTAAAAGTTCTGCAGTGGAATATAGAACTCTCACAGACAGTATCTCTTCAGAGTTTCACAGGGAAGATGTTCAACAAGATACTTTTTTAAAAAGTCCCTGCAGGTTCTCCTTCAACATGGATAGCTTATCATGACACAGTGAAAATGCTGGTGTGGTAATGGCAGGTGCTGCCCCAAAGCAAGTCTTTTTTGCAGGCCTGCAAGCTCAGCTGGACAAAAGTCCCACCTGCTTTCCAAAAACACTGGGTGAGGGGCGAGAAAGGTGCTGGCAGTGGCTACACCCCAGGGCACCCCGTGTGTGTGTGTGTGTGGGGTGGATTCCTGCCACCATGGGCTCCAATGGTGCGGATTTCCCAATGAGTATGGCTGAACAAAATTTCTGTAACATATAAAGTTAATATTTAATATTCACACCTATTCACTGAATACTCAATGTGGATGAAGCTACTGGAAACCTGTAGTGCTGCGAAGCAACAGACCAAGGCTTACCTGGGAGCTGCCTTTGTGTCCACATAGCCGGGAGCAGGTGCAGAAAAACACCCTCAGCTCCCAGCCTCTTTTCACTCACCACCCATTCCCCCCCCCCGTTCATTCGTGTATAAGTCGAGGGGAGCTTTTTTCAGCACAAAAATTGTGCTGAAAATGTAGACTTATGCGCAAGTATATAAGGTATCTATCAGTGTACGTAGGCTTTCCTGTATACTGTGTGGACCAATTGTTGGTTTGGTTTGCGGATGAGTAAGACATCTAGAAATGGTAGTTTTCCCTCATTTTCTTTTTCCACAGTAAATTGGATGTTAGGATGGATACCGTTAGTATGGCCCAAAAACTTGTTTAGTTCTTTTCTTCTCCGTGTGGCTCCACTTGGAAATGGGTCGTCCCACATGATCGGTAAAACCATTTAGTGGAGCTTTTTTGGGTGTTGTTTCCATGGGCTTGTTCCAAAGAAAAATTCCACTGCAGCCCTAAGGATTTGAAGAACCTCCATCCAAGAATGAGTCATCTTAGTACAGGTACAGCACCTAATAAGGGCCAGAGGAACCACTTTTGCTGCTCTGAATTCCAGGGAGGAAGGGCAGGGATATCAATGCAACATCGAAAGAAATATAAAGATGCAACTTATCAAAAGAAAAAGATCATCGAAAGAACATCGAAATATAAAATGCAACATCGAAAAGAACACTGGATCCTGCACACTCTAGTGACTGGAAGAGACCAGTTGCAGATCCCCAGAACATTTAGGAGGAAGGAACATGTCTGACACTCTTCTGATTATACACCCAAGGCATTTCTCCTGGGCATGTGTCTGGGAGGGCCAAAGATCCAGTAAGCCATTAATCAAAGAGTCAGTGAAATTGTTTTTAAAACCCGAAATGCTGAAATAACAAACACAGTAACTATTCCTCGGTGGACAATACACCTCCCTGTTCTGAAGTATCTCTGTCAAGCTATTAGACTTTGAGTTGGAAGGCATTACAGATCATATGCTGGACCAACTCAATAAATACATGTATAAGGTTTATTACATTTTATTTATTTATATTTTACATTTATTAACTCCCTGCCCTGCCCCCATGGGGTTCAGGGTGGCTTACAATGGCATAAAGCATAAAAATCATAAGCATAAAATTCCCATATAATCAATAAAAAAACAAATCATATTAAAACCATTTAAAAACAATCCAGCTAAATGCTCCAGATGGCAAGACACATTGTTAGGGGTTAGGGTTAGGGTTAGGATCATTTCCCTCCTCGATTACCCTCTGTAAACTAGTGTCTTGGATTCCTCTCATTGTGAAGTACGCCACACATTCAAGCCGCTTCAGATCATCTTCAGTTCCTGTTTAGTCCTCCTCAGCTCCTCAGCATACCAAAGAAGCTGGGATTTGGACCTTCAGGGATGTAGAGGATGCCATGGTGCAACAATTCCAGTTGCTTTAGAGAGCTTCGTTTCTTCAGCTTCCTACTACCAGCTCTTTGAGAGAGTCATCAGTAGGTGGTGACTCTTGCAGGATGTTCTGGAACCCCTTGGGGTCCATAAGTCTCCCCCATGAGAGCTGGGCTCCAAATATGCTGACTTCCTGTGTTATCCTCCAGTGGGCGTGAACTCCCATTGGGGCAAAGTGGGCAGATGCCCAGGGCGCCCATGGGTGGTTGCCAAAAATGGAGGAGTCTCATTTGTGGAGGGTTTTCTATTTTCAGTGTTTTTTCTGTTTTTTGGCCTGCAGGGGGTGCAGTTTTAGTAGAAGCACCAAAATTTCAGAGATTTTTCGGGAAATTCTCCTGATACTATTACCCAGGTTTGGTGAGGTTTGGTTCAGGGAGTCTAAAGTTATGGACTCTCAAAGGGGGTGCCCCATCCCCAATTGTTTCCAAAGGGAGCTGATAGGAGATGGGAGCTACACCTTTGAAGGTCCATAACTTTGGACCCCCTGAACCAAACTGCACCAAGCTGGGGGTGCCATCAGGACAGTCTCCAGATGATACTCTGAAATTTTGGTGCCAATACGTCCAAAAGTGCACCCCCTGCAGGAACATCCCAGAAATTCGCCCAAGAATCTTTGTCCGGCATTGAGTTTTCTGCATTGCTTTCAATTGAGGGGGGGGGTGCAGGCTGGGGGGGCACATTTCTGAAGACAAAGTCTCAAAACTTTCAGGGTCTCATCAGGAGACTGCCCTGATATGTCTAAAAATGCACCCCCTGCAGGCACCAATGACCTGGCACAAAAAAAATTTTTTTCGGTCATCGTGGGGTGGCTGCCCATGGGGGGGCATCCTACTCAGGTTTTTCCCAGGGCTACAGTTTGCCTCGTCGACAGTGAAATTCTCAGGAGGGCAAGTGTGCTGAGGGATGTACTATTTCTAAAATGGCATCAAATGAATGAACAAAAGAAGGATCCCAAGTCAGGGGTATAACAGGGAGGCTAGGTTGAAAAAGAGCGACTTGTCCAGGGTTCCTCAGTGGCAGAGTGGACATTAGACCTGGGTCTGCCAAATCCTAGTCCACGTTTCTAAACACGACACCACAATAGCTTTAAGTTCTCCTTAATGTCAAGGCGCTGCCAAGAAGCAAGCAGCTCTTTCCTGGTTCCTCCTTTGGAACATGGGGTAATTTTACAAAATGGGTCATTGTTTTGGCAGGACTTCTGCCAGTGATTTCGCAGCTCGAGGGAGACTCGAGTGGGGTTCTTAAAGCTGACCTGGAGGCTTCAGTGTGCATCATCATCCCCTTTCTGAAAGGGTACTTTCAGCTGGAGCTTTGAAAAGGACTGTGGATGAGTCCTCTCTGTCAGTAGTGAGGCAGGAGATGCTGTGCAGAAGAGGACTGGCAAAGGGCCCAACTAGGTGCTGGGACATGCATCCTCTGAGCCTTCTCCTCTTGGCTGCTTTCTTGCCGACTGTTTGGCTGATGGACCTGAAGGCGCTGGATGAATTCGTGAACCTTCCTGACCCCCACTACAACTATACCTTCATTAACAGCGAGCTATTGCCCTATTTTAGAATAATAATCTACTATGATACAATCAGCATGACTTCCCAGAAGTGGCTGGATAGTAAGTACTAATTCAAGAAATGATATTTTGACAGCTTTTGGAGTGAGTCCTGGGGCGGGGTGTGTGTGTGTGTGTGGGGGGGGACTCCAGGCTGTTCTCCTTCGCTATCCCCGAAGGCCTTCTGAAGGGGAATCCTTGCAATCTACAGCAAGACCAGATGATGGGGTGTGGGTGGGCTGGTTCTGCTGCTAGACTCCGCACAGGGAAGGTTGCCACCCTCCCATTGCTCTCCCTGCTGCCATGGCTGTTCTCTTTGGCCTTTCCCTCAGGCCTGCACTGCACTCTGCTGTCAGTCATTCTGCCCTCCTTCTCGATCACAGCAAGCTGGCTGGTACAGGAGGCTACTAAATAAACTGAACACAGCCCAACCCTGATTGCTTTTTTAATTTGTAAAACTACCGTGGTGTCCCCATGGAATTATTTCTGAACACCTGCAAACCTCAGCCTGACTTGAGTTCTTTTTTAGCCTGCAAGCGATTAAGAGTGACTGAATTCATTTGGAGGGGATTTCACCCTAGGCTGCAATAGATTTTTTAAAAGGGAAAAAACTGACTTTCCCCCCCTCAAGCAGCTCACAAGCGCACCCTCATGCTTTCCAAAACTCCGTCCATGGGCTCCAGTCTGTTTGTATGGTTGTTTAGTCTTCTAAAAAAGACTCAACTACAATTAAGTGTTATTTATTCCAATCCCTCAGGCCAAATGTTCTTGGGGCAGGTTTCCTGCAGCCCTGTCATTTTAAAGTGTGAAGATTTGCCAGAGCTCTTGCTATGGAGGGAGGCCTCCCACAGGCTGATGCCTGCTGCCCATTTGAGTGGCAGCAGGAGGAGGAATTAAAGATCTGCCACCACTGCCCCGTGCTGATGGCAATGGGTAGCTCTTATTCCTAGACCTGCCGGTTGTGATTGGCAAGTTGTACCTAGAAGCGGTATAATGACGTTGGCAACTTCACCAACTTCAAACGTCTCCCATGTCTTCACATCCCAACCTGGAAACCCCACTCGAACCCCCTGGAAGCCACTTCCCAGGTGAAGTCTGGTCAAGAAGCACAGTGGTAACTTCTGGTATTGAGCAAAGCCAGGCAACAGCTCGCTCCTAGCTGGGAGAAAGCTTAAGCTCCCTACCCTCATGCAAAAAGGGTTTGTACGGAAGATACAGACCCCCATCCTCCAGTAGAGTCTGGGGGAGAGCAAAAGACAACACCAGAACGACCCCTTGCAAGCCAAAAACGCGAGGGGCTCAATTGCAGCGGGAAGGGAGAGGCAAACGCCAAATGGCGGCACAGCAAGCCTTATAGCTCAACACCAAATAGAAGAGAACGGAGAACGGAGACAACTGAAGTAAAACAAGACCGAGGGCTCAGTTGGAGCAAACTGTAATAAAATTTGGCGAGAATAATCTCTAGACAGAGACACAGACAGAGCGGAAAGCTTACGGAATACAGAGAAAAAAACGAGTAAGTAGAATGTGAAAGACGAGAGTGGTGATATAAAACTTTAAAAACCATATCAGACCACAGAGCTAAACAAAATAGTAAACGCGGAAAATTAGAACTGTGGTAAACAAATTTAACAGTGAAATGGCTATTCTATAGCAGCATTTAAAGGACAAGCGGAGCCTAATTGGCAAGAGTTGCTTAAATCTGAAGGGGATTGTACCTTTAAAAAGCGTTGTTGATAGAAGAAGGTTGAGACGGAATCTCCTAAGAGCCTTGGTAAACCCGAGAGCTCCGAGTCCGCGCGCGACGGGAGAAGACACACACACACGTGACGAGGGTGTGGGCGGAGAGACGCGACGCACCAGGAAGCCGGGGAAACCCCAAATTGGTGCATACCAGGAGTAAGGGAGAGTGTGCCGCAGCTGTGAACGAGCGACTCAAGCGGCTTGAGTATGGGCAGGGGCAAAGCGATGTGCCAATAAGACTGCTAAGCACTGAGTCGACGCATATTGGAAAACGACGCGTGTGGGCTGCAGACGCAAGCAGGAGTACTGAATCCGGGCAGGGGCGGAGCAGGGGCACTGCGACGCAGACAGACGGCAGCGCACATAGAAGAAGAGTGGCTGGAAGAGTGAGCGTGTGGAGGAGGTAAAAAGTTTAAGGCAACTTCCACCTGAGATGCAATCGGGCTAGACAGCAGGGGTATAGGGGAAGAGGGCAATACTGACAGCAACCTGTGGTCAACATTTTAAAGCTATAAAGTGGTGGTGAATAACCCCAACAAAAACGGAATAGTGATGGCAACCAGACGTAACAATGGACTGGCAAAGACGGGGAATACAGAAACTAAAACACCAGAGAAAAATGGACCAGAATACACAACAAAAATGGAACAAATGCTTGAGAAAATCGTAGCTAACCAGGAAGTGACCAAAGACAGGCTGACAAGAATTGAAGAAGAGTTGGGGACAGTCAAAAAGCTAGAAGGAACTATCTTGCAATTAACTACAGATTTAAAAGAAACTAAAAGCAATCTAGAAGAAGTAAAAATAGAAATGTCTCAACAAAAACAACAATTAGATCAATTGGATTACAAAATAGTGTTCCTAGAACTGAAGCAAAAAGAGAAACTACTAAGACTAAGGGGCCTAAAAGAATTAGACAAGGAAAACTTGAGACAAATGGTAATACCCCCTCTAGCAGATCTGGTACAAATGACAGAAGAAGACTTCGAAATGGAAGTAGATGAGATATTCCGAGTTAATACAAAATCAGCGAAAGAAAGAAGAGCACCCAGGGATATCTTAATATCTTTTACTAAGAAATGGATAAGAGAGGAGATTTTCTACAAACAAACAACACAAAAGCTCCAGATAGAGGGACAAAATATAAGAGTACTTAAGGAAACTCCAGGAATTATTCTAAAAAGAAGAAGGGAATACTGTCCCTTAACTGACGCACTTAAAAGGAAAAGTATAAGATATAGATGGAACCCAATTGAAGGTGTCACGTTCTTTTGGAAAGGAAAAGAAACTAACTTAGACACACTGACTAAAGCAGATGAGTTTCTGAAAAAGTTCAAGAAGGAACTGGGCTTAGTCTAAAGAGTACCAAAAGACGTGTTGAATGGTAAGATTTAGAATACATTTGGCCTTAAGACAAACTGGAATTATGTTTATATACATAGCATGATTAAGATAACAAATTGGACGAGCTATTGGACTATATGATTAATTATGCTATCATGATTGTAAGTTAAGACTTTTAATTTATTTTTTGGTATAAATACATATATTTTTCTTTGGTTAATGAAATGGGGAGTAAGAGAAGGGGAAAAAAATATTAACCCCACAACAAATTGGGAATATGAAAAGCAGGTTGCTGGAAAAGAGATCTTTAGTTAAGGTTATAATTTACCTCTTCCCCTATGATCCGATGATTAGTGTAAATTGAGTTGACACGGTGATTAATAGTGCTTTACTAGAGTGTATATTGTTTTAATATATAATTTGACTATTGACTGCTATACTAACAATGAATTTAAATATTTTTTCAAATAATGTCAATGGACTAAATGGTGCAAAAAAAAGAAAGATAGTCTTTGACTATTTAAGGAAACAAAAATGTGAGATATTATGTCTACAGGAAACACACGTAAAAAAAGACCATGTGATCTACCTGGAGAAGGAGAATCTAGGGAGAGGGTTCCACAATTGCTATAAACAAAAAAAAGAGGTGTGTCTCTATATATCAAAAATAGCCTAAACCCAAGAGAAGTATTCAGAGACGAAGAAGCGAGGGTGTTGAAATTGATTGGGATAGGGAGAACATCTTAGTGGTGGGAATTTACGCACCAAACAAGAAAAAAGCAGATTTTATAAAAAACTAATTGACCTATTATTAAATTATAACTATGAAAACACAATTATAATAGGCGACTTTAACACAGTGACCGACTTTAAACTGGATAAACAGGTAATAACTAAAACAAGAGGGAACAAAATACTCAAAATAAGAGAGTGCACACTGTCAAAAGGGTTTAGAGATGGTATGGAGCTTCTCGGACTTAAAGATGTCTGGAGAGAAAAACAGAGCACATCTAAAGAATTTACATTCTTTTCTAACAGACATGAGTCGCTCTCAAGAATCGACATGGCCTGGGCAAATGGAAACTTACTAGAAAAAACATTGAAATTGGCCCTAGAATTTTGTCAGATCACAGTCCTATTAAATGGGAGTTGGGCCATAGAATACAAAGGGGACCATGGAGATTAAAAGATTGGATGTTGGAGAAAGATAAGATAGTAAAGGATGTTGAAAAAGAACTGATAGAGTATTTTGAGCTAAACACCAAATCCATTCAAGATGAGAACATTATCTGGGAGGCAAGTAAAGCCTTTATAAGAGGCACCCTCCTACAAAAAGAAAGCATCTTAAAAAAAGAAAGGAAAAACAAAGAAGAGAGACAAATAAAGGAGTTGAAGAATCTAGAAAAACAGCTTCAGAGAACCCAAAAAAACCAGCAAATTAAAGAAAAAATTATATTAATAAAAAAGAAATACAAAAAAGATGGTGGAGAGATATATTGAATGGGTTGAAATTTTTGAAACAAAAACATTTTGCCCAGGCAAATAAACCGGGAAAATGGCTAGTAGCCCAGATTAAAAAGGAGAAAGAAAAAAGATTAATAAATAAATTGAAAATTGAAAATGAAACCGTGACGGAACAAAACAAAATACAGGAGGAATTAACAAAATATTTTGCAGAATTATATGGGCAAGAAAAAACAAACCATCTCGAGATGGAAAGATATTTGGAAGAAAACAAGGTAAAAACAATCTCAATAAACCAAAAAGAATTATTAAATAGACAAATATCTGTCGAGGAAGTACAAATTGCAATTAAAAACGCAAAGATGGGTACAGCACCAGGACCAGATGGCCTGGCTATAAACTATTATAAGAAATTCTGCAATATTGTAACACCCCAACTTACAACAATATTTAATAAGATACTAACAGGGGGGAAAATTCCAAACTCCTGGAAAGAAGCCCATATAACTTTGATACCTAAAACCGACTTACCAGAATTACAACCAAAAGATTTTAGGCCGATCTCGTTAGTCAATAATGACTATAAAATCTTCACTGCAATAATGGCGAAAAGATTACAATCAATAATGCAGGAATACATTAACCCAGACCAAGCAGGCTTTATCCCGGGCAGAAATGGACATAAAAATGTCCAGATGGTACTAAACATCATTGAGAGAATGGGAAAAACACCAAACGAGACCTTGGCGGCTGTATTTGTTGATGCCGAAAAGGCCTTTGATAACGTGAACTGGGAATTTATGGTAACGGTACTAAAAAAAATGGATATGGGAGACCAATTCATGAACATGATTGAAAGCATATATAAAGAACAGCACGCGAGATTGAAAATAAATGGTAAATTAGCAGAAAAATTTAGCATAGGCAAAGGGACAAGGCAGGGGTGTCCGATATCACCTCTGCTATTCAATATAGTACTTGAGGTGCTGTTGAATAGATTAAGAGCTGACAATGTATATGAAGGTGTGAAAATAAAAAAAGAAAATTATAAATTACAGGCCTTCGCTGACGACCTGGTGGTATTTGTTAAAAACCCAGAAACAGAATTACAGACTGTTATAAATAAAATAAATAAATTTGGAAAACTCGCCGGATTCAAAATTAATAATCAAAAAACGAAGATGTTAATATGGAACCTAACCAAAAAACAAGAACAAAACTTATCGGAACAATTAAATATACAAGTAGCTTCCAAAATTAAATATTTAGGAATTTACCTTGAAAAATCTAATAAAAATCTCTTCCAAAATAACTACACAAAAATTTGGAAGGAAATAAAGATTGATCTCAATAAGTGGGAGAAACTAACAATATCCCTATCAGGACGGATAGCACTTATTAAAATGGTTATTTTGCCAAAAATGCTCTATCTATTCCAAAATATCCCGATAATAATAACAAAAAAGACATTCGATCTATGGAGGCAAGATCTGACCAAATTCTTGTGGGTCAATAAAAAGCCACGAATAAGATATACAGCATTAATTGAATCAAAAGAAAAAGGAGGCTGGACGTTGCCAGATATGAGACTTTATCATGATTCGTGTGCACTTATGTGGATACAAGAATGGGTAAAACTTGAAAACAGAAGTTTACTCACACTGGAAGGTTATGATAATGTAAAAGGTTGGCATGGCTACTTGTGGCCAAGCAATGAAAAACCAACTAAAACCTTTAATGAGCATATAATAAGGAGGGCACTTATAACTATTTGGAATAAATACAAGTATAAATTATATGGAAAACTCCCGGTGTGGGTATCAAGGTTGGAAGCCTTGCAGAACCACCAATGCAAAGCGGAAGGTACATGGCCAAGGTATAAAGACCTGATTGATTGGGATGATAACCAACCGAATTTAAAATTGAGAAACGAGATTAAAATAGGGAAAACAGACTGCCACTGGTTCTCCTTTTTCCAACTGAGAGAGGAATTTGAAAATGATAGCAAAATATGGGGACTAGAAAGAAAAGAAAATGAATTTGACAAGATAGTAGGGATAATAAAAAAGAAAATGATCAGCCGAATTTATCAGTTCATATTGGCATTAGAACTAGAACAAGAAAATGTGACTGAAATAATGATAAAATGGGCACAAGATCTGGGGAAAAATGTAGAATATGATAGCTGGGAGAAATCAAGAAAAATTCAACATCAATATACGTTAAGTACGGATTTGAAAGAAAACTACTTAAAGGTGTACCATAGATGGTATATGACCCCAGTAATACTGAATAAGATGGATAAAAAACACCCAAAACATTGTTGGAGATGTAAAAGAGAACTAGGAAGTTATTTGCATATGTGGTGGTCTTGCCCAAAGATTAGGAAATACTGGGAAAAGACACACAAAGTAACACAAAATATTTTGGGACATAAATTTATAATGTTACCAGAATCCTACTTATTAGGAATATTTCAAGACAATGTTCCACCAGATAATATTAATTTGTTTCTGTATATCTCTGCGGCGGCAAGGATACAGCTAGCGAAGAGTTGGAAGAACTGTAGAAGCCCAAAATGCAAAGATTGGATCAACTCTCTAAGAGACTATAAAAACATTGACAAACTGTCGGCACGTTTGAAAGATATTCCCCTGAAGAAATACAAGTCAACATGGGCACCGTTTGAAGAATTTTGGGGAAAACCATAAAAAAATAAGTTTAGATAAGTATATTGATTCACTGTTAGAAATGCATTGTATATATATAGATAAAGTTAAGATGAAGGTTAGGTACCAAGGCTCTCTTCGAGGGTTCTATTTTTTAGTGCTAAGGTTTAATTGCACGCTCTGAGAAATATTAAGAAAATGTTGAAGATAAACAATAGATAACCTGGAAAGGCTCATGGATTGAGCCACAATAGGACAACAACTATAAAAATGTAAATATGGAATAAAATGTTAAGATACCTAGATTTATGTTAATCTGACTAGAGATTAGTTAATATGAGTTATATAACCAAATTAAATACAATAGAGATAGACTATAAGATTTAGGAGGTTGACGTTAAATTCTCGCATAAAGTTAGTGGAAGTCAAATGATTGTTGCTTTGAATTAAGTAATCTCAAGGTGTTGATATATAGTGATGGAGTGCTATTACCTAGGGTTCTTTTATTATGCTTATTGTTTTAATATATATTTTTTTGTTTCCTGTGATGTTTGTTATTTTTTTAGTTGTAAAATGAATGTTTTATGTATTTGAAAGTTGATGAAAACGACATTGATAATGACGGTTATAATTTTTAATAAAACTATTTTTTTAAAAAAAGAAGCACAGTGGTGGCCAATTCCAGGGAATTTACACAGAGAATTTTCCTTCATTTGATCCCACTTCTGCTGGGGGTAGGCCAGACAGTGCTGACTGATGCAGTAGCTGTTATAAGGCAGCTGCAGCTGCATGTTCACTGAGTGGTCCCCGTTGCTCTCCCGTTGGACCCTTTTCTCGTTTCTTCACTTTGTCCTCCCACACTCCAGCCCCAACTCACTACTCTGCACACCTGTCCCATCCCCACCTGCCCATCACCCAGCTCTGCCTCCCCACCACTTTGTCCTCCCACCCGTTCTTTTCCCACATCACTCGCCGTCTGGGCACTCCCCAGACAGTCCACCCTCTGAAGCGCTGCCACCACCTGCCTTCTGCAGCAGCCCCCTCCCCCTCCTGGCACAGCTCAAGTGATGGTGGAGGGGACTCCATTCCACCCACCTGGCTGAAACGTTGGGGAGTAGTGGGGATCCTCCTCCCCCCACCTCCTCACCACTCTGCCCTCCTTTTCACCTGCTTCCCAACCCTCTTCCTGTTCCTACCTGCAGTGTCATCACTTCCATGATCAGGCTGCAGCTTTTCATTTGCAGGCAACACTTTGCTGTTCTGAGTGGAATTCAGTGGACCCTCCATTTATTTTAATTTTGGTATTTCTTCTGAAAACTGGGTTCATATGAGAACTGTCTTCTGAGAGACTGGCCCCATCAAGATTGGTCAGGTTCAGAATTAGATATGCTTCTACTAAGGGGCCACAAAGAACTGCCTACTCACATATGAACCTTTCAGGCCATTAACATCATCTTCCAAGTTTCTGCTTCAAATGCCCTTCCTCATGAAATTAGGCGAGGGGTCTCTTGAAGTGGGCGGCTGTTGCACTAAACTGTGGCACTTTCTTCGGGGATTTTCATCTTTCTCTTTCTGTCATTGCCCACAGCTCAGTTCTTGAAAGGTTTTTTCTGATATTTTCTGAAAGTTCCCTCTGTTCAAACCTGTGTTTTAAAGGCTCTTTTCTATGCATTAAATACGGTATGTGTTTTTAATTTAGTTTTCATTGTATTGTCGAAGGCTTTCACGGCTGGAATCACTGGGTTGCTGTGTGGTTTCCGGGCTGTATGGCCGTGTTCTAGCAGCATTCTCTCCCCATCAAATCCTCTGAAGATGCCAGCCACAGATGCAGGCGAAACGTCAGGAGAGAATGCTGCTAGAACACGGCCATGCTGGAAACCACACAGCACCTTAGTTTTCATTGTTTTTATATGATCATTATTTTCTTTTAATTATTGGGTGCTTCGATTGCCCTCATTGGGCAGAAAGATGACATACAGCTTTTGTTTATGATGATGGAAAATTCTGCATTTCTTTTTCTCAGAATCTGAAGTGGATAAAGTGGTCTGGAGCCATACACTGAAGATTGCCGTGCCGACATTTCAAAGTCAAAGAATTTCAGAATCTTGCCTACTTATGATCACAACTGATCAAAATGATGGATTCATTTCAGATGACTTTTTTACATTTCTAGCCCTTACAGACACAGCTGTGGGAACAAAATCGTATGTGCACAGGGTCACTAAGTGGGAAAAATCATTTTATCTTTGCTTGGGACAGCTGCAGTTGGGCTGTGGGTGGAGACGAGTGCTCCCAGCATGAGAATGAAGAACCATGACAAATGCAGATGCCCTAAACATATGCATGTTTGAATGTTGTTTGTAAATTTCTCTCTTGCTTCTCCTCTAAGGAGGTTAGATGGGCATATGGAATTCTAATCCCTCCTCCATTTCATTCTCCCTACAACCATTTGAGGTAGTTGAGTGTGAGAAAGATTGACTAACCTGGGGATTAAGTCTTTCCTACATAAGTCATTCAATCCAAAATGGTGGAATACAATGTAATTATAAATATAATTAAAACAGGAGTTTGACGGTCATAACCTAATCTATCTAGGGAGCAGTTGAGATGGTTTCATGCTACTTCAAATTATCTTGTTTCCAGCTGTCTTTTTCTCAGAAGCCTTCTTCAATTTAAAGTCCAGAACCTGAGGGCTCATGTTATACTCTATATGCAAGTGACTGTGGTTTCCCTGCAGGGTCGTGGCTGTGCTGAGTGGGGCTCTTTTCCAGCCTCTCACCTTCAATGTAAGTACAGAAGAACTTATCTGTGCTGAAAGTTCCCTCTGACATCCCAGCTGAAAAGGCACTACTCTGTTGGGAAGGGCCCAGCTTCTCTATCCAGACTGATCCAACAGTTATGTTTCTTTCTTTTTTTTGCTTCTGTGCCAGGATGATCCTTTAAGATGCAAGAACGTCACTGGATATGATATAGTTGCATGTTCATGGTGGAGGTTCATAAATGACTCGACTACCCCCGCACACGTTCTTGTGCAGTTCCCAATCGTCAAGGTAATTGCAAAAGTATGATCGCTGCCACGAGCCATCTCTGGTAAAGGTGGCGTAGGTGCTGAACGGAGAGCGAGCAGGCACACCCCTAAGTTCTTCAATAGATCCTGTCAGGCTTATTCTCACTGCCACCTCTGAGGGAACACTGATTAACACTGTAAGGAGATTTCACTTTTCCCTCCAAAATCTGTTTACTCTAGACAGGCTGGATTGGGCACCCTTTAAAAGACTCCATGGCCGATTCCACACGGGCATTTAATGGAGGCCTGGAGATGGCAAAAACACCGTCTCCAGGCCGCCATTCGCACAGGGGGCGCAGCTGCATCGCAGCTGCGCCGCCCGACCGCCGCCCGACCGCCGCGAAGCCGACGTTTCCCCAGAGCGCTTGGAAGCGCTCTTGTTGGGGAAACGCTGCCTCAAAG